>NW_020837990.1:1971156-2068139 GCF_003676395.1 Aethalodelphis obliquidens
CACACACACACACACACACACACACACACACACACACACGGAGTCTCCTTTTAGACTCTTCTTTTCATAGTTTGCTTGAAGAATTGCACAGAAGTCATCCAAAAGACCTGAAACATTTCTGCTTGAATTAGTTAAGCCTTATATTCATTTATTCAACACAGATTTCTCCAGCACTCCCTCTGCGCCAAGCCCCAGGCTAGGATCTGGGGGTCCACATAGAGCAGATCCAGTTGCTCACCACCTGGAGGTGTACTGTGGTGGCTAAATTAACATACCAAACCTGAGAGTCTGGCGTGGGAAGGGCTTCACTGTAAAGGTGTATATAGGATACTGCGGCACCCAGGAGGGCTCTACCTGTGTGTGACAGCGAGAACTCAGGGATGGCTTCCCAAAGGGGCATACCTCCAGCTACCTGAACTTAACTGCTACTTTTTGTTTTTTAAGAAGTATTTCCTCAAGTTCTACAAGATGATTTATGTGATTTGCTTTTTCTTGTGCTAAAAATCCAACTTTGAATTTTATTCTCATTAAAGGCAACAAGTTAACCTCATTTTTCAAATCTCAGGTCACATAGTTGACTTACTTTGGCTATTATTCTCTTGGGATGATGTTTCTTCATTATTTGACCTCGATCTGTAACTTTCTAGAGTGTGCTCTGAAATTTCATTTTCTGCAGGAAGAGAAAATGGTTATTGAATTCTGGTGCACAGAGCATCATCTGTATTCAGAGCTGTACGTTTTGAGTAAGAGCATACCTGTTTTTATACCATAGTGGGCTTATCGCTCCCTCCCCCATACCTCATGTCCTCATTCGTTCAACAAATCATTTTTTATTCTCTACTATGATTCCTGCAGGCACTGTGCCAGGCAGTATAAGAGCTGCGGAAGTCAATTGACCACAGATTAGAATCAAGTACTGTCTTTTGGGAAGAAACAATTCCAGTAGCCCTTAAAGAGGTATGGGGGTGAAGTATCAACGGGAGATTTCGAAACAATAGTATGGCATTTGCCTATTGTGCAGATACAGCTGGAAAGCCAGACCCTGTGTTTAGGTATATTTATGATGAAAATGTTAGTGCATCTGAATATCTCGAGACATTGATATTAAACTAGGAGAAGTGGTACTTTTAAGAGGGTCATAGCCGTTCAAAGATGTAGTATTTTGCCATGGGACATCATGATTTCTCTGTTACTAGAGGTTTTCAAGCCGTATGTGGCTGAATCAGCAGTGTCCAAGATCACCAGAATGCAAGTCATGCGTGTAATTTAAAAGTTTCTAGTGGTAAAAAAGTAAAAAGAGTAAAAAGAAGCAGGTGAAATGAATATGTTTTATTTAACTAGTAGATTCAATATAGTATTATTAGATGTATTCTTGTGTGTGTGTGTGTGTGTGTACTGAGCCTTCAAAGTTGGGTGTGTGTTTTATCCTTACAGCACCTCTCAAGAGCAACTAGCCACAGTTCATATGCTGACTAGCCATATTGTGGCTACTGTATTGAACAGCCCAGGTCTAAGTAACCACTCAGAATTAAAGAGGGGATTTAATCCTGGCACACATTTAGGGAATGAATATAGCAGGTGGTTATTCTGGGTAACTTCTAAGGTCCCTTCTGTTTCTGATATGTGTTGAGTCTGTATTTTAGTAGATATCTTCCATGCTAGCTAAGTAATTTTGTTTTTGTTTCCAATGAAATAAACTTTTAAATCGGAATGCTTAGGGAAAATTACTAACGTATGGTTGACGGAGGCTGAGTGCATTCTTAGAGTGTAAGAATGGGACCCAAAACAGTCTATTATATTCAACCTTTGATTGACCATTCCTAGAATAGGAGCTCCTTAAGAGCAGGGACTTGGTCTCTCTGGTTGGCAGATGTGTCCCCAATGCCTGGAAGAGTGCCTGGTACACAGCAGGTGCTCAATGAATGCTTATTGAATGAATGAATGAATGAATGAATATGCTATTTGCTGTCTTTTTGTGAGTAGAAGCCTCCACAGTTTAATGCCAATTCCTGGAGCTACTCTAGTTTCTCTTGGTCGTGCACTCTGTAACTATAGTTCCTGGAGAATCACATCCTGTGTTTACTGCGAAACAAACGGTTGCTTATTTGAATGACAACACTCATCAAATAGATAGTACAGCATTGAATGGAAAAGCTTTAATTGACAGAATTTCCCTTTGGGCTGGCCAATTGTTTGAGCATCTTGTAGCCTCCGTCAGGTTCTCTGCCCACTCACCTTTTTTCCATATGACATGTGCTTTCCGAATCTTCATGATGAAGAGCTGGACGATGATGAAGAGAATGAAAATGAGGAAGGAGACGAGGCTCAGTAGCAGGATGCCGCTCTTCTTCCTCGTCAGTCCCACAAACTGACGATTCGCTTCTAGAAGGAAAATGAAAGGATTTTAGACAGGTCAGCGGCTTGTTTTTTTTCTTTTTTCTTTTTGTCACTGAGGAATATACACAGTATTTGCAAAATATAGTAGAGGCTGATACACAGCTGAGAGGAAGAGACGACAGAGAGCTTTACCCTGAAAGTAAAGAGATTCGTGTCATTTATTCTCTGAAAACAAGCAAGCAGGGATACAAACAGACAAAGCAATTGTGCGGGATGATTTGAAAAAGGTTTTTAAGTTACATAGATATCGAGCTAGTTATTTTTCATTTCTAGTGGAAACGTGAGAATATTAAATTATAGTCAGGGGATTCAAATCAGATGTAAGGAATGAGTTTTCAGCAAAGTGTAGTTAAGTAGCAAGAGAGCTCGTTAAGGAGTTTGTGAAACTATGCAAACAAAATGAAATTTCATTAATCTTGGCTAGGTTAAATGCGGTCGTCCATGAAGGCATCTGGAGATAAACCAGATGAGCTCTTAAAGATTCTTCTAGAATTCTGATTCTACGGGCTCTAATTTTGCTAAATGTCATTCACGGTCCCTGTCATGTCAACCAACAAGCCATTGAGGAGTGTCAGCTACGCGTAGAACATTGTGCTTAGAGCTGCATAAGGCACAGTCCCTATGTTTTCGGGAGAGTTTTCTATATATGCAAACAAACAAGTTAATAGAAACAAACAGAATTAAGATATCTGTGCCAAATTCTAGACCCACGTGTGTTAATATAATGACGTGTTCAGGGATTCTGAGGCAGGAGTGGTGCCTGAGTTGGTCAGGAGAGTGTTCGGTGAGGATCTTGGCCTTGAAGGAGGGGTAAGGAGAGGAGTGATGCGGACTTTTCCTTTCATCAGGGCAGTTAGGGTAAACAAGGGCAGGGCAATCAAAATGGGATGAAGTTTTCAGAGAAAAATGTGTATTCTGGTCAGGACCTTATAGAGACAGGACTGCAGAGGTAGGTGGTAGAGGACACCTTATGGAGGGTTGAGGGCTCACATTCCGTGCTGTGGACTGTGAACCATAGCAGTTTTCTGAACATAGGTGTGAAGAGTGCAAAGGGATGTTTTGATAGTAGGTGCTGAAAATGCACAGCAAGGGGAGAAACTAAAGTTACAATACTTCCAGCAGGACACGATGAGGCTCTGCCTCGGGGACGCGGCAGTGATAGTGGACAAAATACCTAAAAGAGAAGACTCCAAAGTCCTTGGGAACCTATTGATTTTATGTGTGTGTACACACACACACACATGCACAAGAGTGAAGGATGTCACCAAGGTTTGGGGCCTATGTGATGCTTTGGACAAGCTGATTTTGTGGGAAAAAGTGCTGTTCAATTTTTAGACATGTTGAGTTTGAGGAGATGACCGAAAATTCAGCCAGAGATGTGTGGGAAATGGAATGAAACAGGGACTAATGCTCTGGAGAATGTTCTGGAAATGCAGGTATGGAAATCTTCTGCCTGGTGGCAACAGAAACAATCTTGGGAATGGGAAAACTCTTTAAGCATTAAGGCAATAACCAAGGATGGAGAAGTAAAATCAAATCTACATAGAAGAAGTCAGAAGAGGAAGGGACATGAGCTAACGGACATGAGAAGGAGTGGTTAGCAAAAGTAACAGGACCAGGCAGAGTATGTCAAGGAAGCCGGAGAGACAACTGAGTAAACGGACAGGGAGTGACTGACCAATAGAAAGGTCAAAAATAATGAGGACTGAAAAAGGCTATTGGATGTATTGATTAAGAGGTTAAAACATCAAGTGTTTATGCTAAATAAATGAGTGGTGGGAACACTTACCGGTGGCCAAGTGAGAAACTTGAGTGGTTTGTTCTTCCTCTTCCTTGTCAATCTCTGAGGTACTAGAATCTTCCATTACTGCAACTAAGGTGAAAGTAAGACATGATACATACATATGACTATGTATGTGCCGTGTAGTGTGTATATATGCACAGAGTCATCCCAAAGCAGCTTTGGAAACCAAATTAAGTGATCCTCATTAAAAAAAACAACAATGAGGTCATTAGTTCATACTGACTTCTTCCAAAAATAGTTGCAAATGGTCAGGATCAGTTTGCCTTTTTTTAAGGTAAATGTTTATTGAACACTACTCTGTGCCAGGCCTTAAACTGACCATTTGGTATATATTCCTCTACAGCTCTGAGCAAACAGAGGTTTTGAAGAGTTAAGTAAATTGTCTAAAGTCCTACAGCAAATAAGTGGCAGAGCCAATGCTGAGACTCAGAACCCCAAATTTCAGCCAGTGTTTCATGCTTCCTTCCTGAATCAGGCCTTCCAGTTGAGACAGTTTTAGGTGCTTCAGGATAGCAAGTGAACTCTGAAGAATGGCATCCCAAGCCTGATGGATAGAAAACCCATAGCCCGAAATGCACAGAGCAATGATTTTTATGTTGAAAGTCAGCACAGTTGTCATTCAAACCTATGCTTGCTTCCCCCTTAGAAGTGGGATGTACTATGATGATTTTTGCTAGGTAAGAGAAATTATAAAAATGAGATCTTTTTTTCCGATTTTGTTGTTTATCTTCCCTTTTTTTTTTTCCTCTGCCGTCTCCTGGTTTTTAGCCCATTGCACAGCGCCACGATGTGGACCCCAAGGGGAATGAAACCACCCCTTCTGTTGAAAATGGGTATTATTAACAGTAATAAAATTGTAGAAATTGAAAGCTGAAAGGAATTTTAGAAGCCATAGTTCTTAAATCTTAAATGAAAAAGCAGAGGAGAAAATTGAGTTATTCAGTAGCGGTGTAAACCAATTTAAAGACAACTAGATTCTAAACATGTTTAAAAATATTGGATTATTAAAGCAAATGAGGTGGTAGTTCCACTTCATAATATTTTCCGTTTCCATCGCCCTGCAGAAAAAGTATGTATGTATGTGTGGTACATATGTACTTATCAGTGTTTAAAGAACCTAAACATTTACTTTTCAGAGTTATTCACGATAAACATTTTAAAAATGTGATCTCCTACTCAGAACTATGAACATGATGGCGATATGAAAGCACTTCTCCCACCACATGGCATTTTTATAGAGACACTATTTGAAACAGAAAGGGGACATATAGGAATGTATGCCTTTCTGGATGAGGCCTGTCTTGCTCAAAGCACCATGACAACGGCATGCATGCATTCATTCATTCATCCATTCATTCATTCACACTGCATTTTGTGAGTATCTGCTATTGCCAGATGCTATGCTAGGTAAAATACAAAGATAAGTTAAATATATGATCATTGCCCAGAGCTAACCATCTAGTGCTTTACTGTCTAAAAAAGCTGGTATTATAATCCAGGTGTTCTAAATTCTCCATTTATAGTTCAATCCTGTTATCAAAAACTATCTGAGTTCTTGACAACCAAGTAAGTGGTAAGCCTTCAAGGGTGATTTTGTTATTCAATGACAAACACCAAAACTCCAGATTCTGCTTTTTGCTCTTTGTTGTTACCATGTCTTTATTTTGTGTTTGGTCTGTTCTAGATGGAAAAACAAGTCTCCTATAAATGAATTCAGCATTGCCTTTTACCACAGAGGAATTCAAATGTCACAGTTGTGTGTGTGTGTGTGTGTGTGTGTGTGTGTGTGTGTGAGAGAGAGAGAGAGAGAGAGAGAGAGAGAGAGAGAGAGAGAGAGAACTTACAAGGTGTTAGTTACCCTGAAGCCCATCCCACTAACTGATAGGGTGCTTCTCCAGGTCACCATGACGCTGGAGTCAGTTGCAAGGGGTCCTCTATGGTCTTATTACAAATTAAAAGAAAAAAATGAAAACTTAGAATTGGAAAAGTGACCTTCCCAAAGAGGCATAATTTTTTTTTTTTAAGTTTTAATGTTTTTCGATACTTACCGGTACTAGTGGACTGCTGAGGGTCTTGAGAGGATGGAGAGCTTGTCTCCAGGGCAGCTGAAACTGTCTCTTGATCAGTAACTAGAAAAGGGGAAAAACAAAATTCTGCAACTACAGAGAGCAATTTTACCCACATTGTGCTCAGTACAATAGGTTGGAGAATGTATCTGGCTGCTACCTGTTTGTGGAGGTTCTGCAGCAACCTCAGAATTGTGTGTTCTCCAGCTCTTGCTCTGGTGTTTGAATCTGTGTCCCATTGATTTCCATCTGCTAAGCTGCCTGGCTTAGAAGTGCAGCGGGCTGGACCTCCATGGAGTGGTGCCTTCGGCAGTGGTGGGCAAAGACTATTCGCCACCTTTATCTGTATCCATCTGCCTATCAATCCCTCTGTCTATCTATCCAAGCACATATCTACCTGCTTATTTATTAGGTGGCTTTGCAGACAGTCTCAGACTGGGTTGAATTCCAGTGCCGCTCCTTGCCTGCTGCTGAGTGAGTCTGGACAAGGTTCTTAATCTCTCAGATGCTCAGTTTTCTCTTACCTGTAAAATGGAGATACTAACACATGTACCTCTTGGAGTTTTTTGGTGAGAATAAATGATTTCATTTGAATAACATGTTTAGCACAACACCTGGCTATTTATTAAGCACAGTGCTTACTACATGCTATTGTATGATATAAAACAATGTTTAGGAATGTTTCCAGAGGTTCAGCTTAGCATAGATTTGACCAGTCAATGAACAGGCCTGTAACCACGGAGCTTATAAAAATGGTGCCTATTAATTTACAAATATTGCTACTGATATGTAATATCTTTATGGAATCTACAAGTGTTTCTCAGCCTTTTATTTAATCAAAGAATTTTCTGTGGTTTTGAAAATTATTTTCTTAATCAAACATTAAAGTTTTTTGAAAACTATGAATATGCCTGAATCACGTGCCAAGGGCTCTGAGAAAAGAAGAACCACTTAGGAAACACTGGAGAAATAGTAATATAGATGATAAGTAAGCTCTGTGGCCACAAGGAAGCCAGAGAAACCTGAAGAAAGAGTAGAGCTGCTGGCAATGAAGAGAAGGAAAAGCTTGAAGGCAAGTCAAACAGAAGTGCTGGAAGCAAATTATAAGACGAGCATAATATGGCAACTACTGGGGACATGTAGGATAAAATTTGTCAGTCATGACTAAGATCTAGAATAATGTATACTATGTGAATTCAGATAACCATATAGTTATGTACAAAACAGGTTATATATATTATATGCACTACATATATTATACACATTGTATATATTGTGTATATGCCATAGTGTATATATACAATTGTGCATATATGTACAATAGTCTGTGTATGTGTGTGTATATATTTATATATATATACACACACACACATACACACACACTGGCGTTTGTATTTGATTTATCCTCTATTTAGCAAAACTGCTAAATAGATTCATTTAGACTGAATGTTGTTTTGATTAAGTGGATACTGGTACATGATGATTTATCTCCCTGGTTGGTTAGAATGTTATAGACCTCTGCTATCCAATATGGTATCCACCAGCTATACTGATTATTTAAATTTAAATTAATAACAAGTAATATTAAAAATCTACTTCCTCAGTTGCACTAGCCACATTTCAAGTTAGAGTTTTGGAAAACCTGTATCTACCACTGTGAACTTGACAGGTTCCAAATATTTAGGCTTCTGATGAGATTAGTGATGATATTAATGGATGTGATTTTGTTACTGAAATGTGCCCACATTTGAAAGATTTGTATCAATCAATGAATCAGTATTCTCCAAATGACCAAGGCATGATGTTAGGAATAGTGCCTGGATCATTTAAATAGCAAATTTGTTCGTTGGATTTTAATGTAACAAGAGTATGAAAAGTTCATTGACATGGTTCTAGAGTCCACAGAGCAGCTAACCTTAAAGAAACTACCTCTTGTCGAGTTTTAGTGTAGCGTTGAAGAAGCGTATCCACAATTATCTGAAAAGGCTATTCCAATACTTTTCCCTTTTCCAACTTGGTGTGAGGCTTAATATTTTTATATAGTTTAAGCAAAACAACATATTACAAGAGCTTGAATGCAGAAGTTATGAGAACCTATTTCTATTAAACCAGATAGTAAAAAGATTTTTAGGGCTTCCCTGGTGGCGCAGTGGTTGAGAGTCTGCCTGACGAGGCAGGGGACACAGGTTCGAGCCCTGGTCTGGGAGGATCCCACATGCCGCGGAGCAACTAGGCCCGTGAGCCATGGCCACTGAGCCTGCGCGTCCGGAGCCTGTGCTCCGCAACGGGAGAGGCTGCGATAGTGAGAGGTCCCAACACAGCAAAAATAAATAAATTAATAAACTCCTACCCCCAACTTCTTCTTTAAAAAAAAAAAAAGATTTTAAAAATCTTTCTGTTTTTTGGCATTGCAAAATATATATATTTTGGCATTGCAAAATATATTTTTTTCCATAAAAATATGCCATTTCTCTTTATATGAAGTAGGTTAATTCTTTTAAAAATAAATAAGTAAACATTGTTCCTACCATGCAGAGTGTGGAGATGAGAGGGTCAGAATCCTTATTGTAAATATGTTTCTGAGCATCCTCAGCTAGCAAACTTTTACTTGTCGGATTTCTAGCATCTGTTGGTCCATGTAGGAGCTAGTCAAAGAGAAATATTCATAGGCAGTTGGAAGCACCAACAGGTGATCCTGGTGTTGTTCTGTGAACACTTACTGGGGATCTGGCAGTGGTGCTAAATAATTGACAGTCAGATCATAAATAAAAGTCAAGTTTTAGCCTGTTATTATTATTAGAAACATTTTATGGCTATGATCTTTAGTCCTATAGAACTATGGCCATCAAGGAGGGGAAACTGTGATTTCCCCTTCAGCAGTAATTTTTGTAGATGGCTTGAACAATTGCTGACAAGTAAAAATATGCTTTTTTGATATTGTTGATTCTTTTATTTAAAATCCGAAAGTCTTTCAGAAGCATTTAGATAAATAAAGCCTCATTTTCTCTTTGGCGACCCTCTCACATTCCCCACATGCTCCCTTGCACTGATGGGGGTGGAGGCTGGGGACCAGAATGAATGACAAAGAGGAAGGAGGGACTTCCCTGGTGGTCCGGTGGTTAAGACTCCGCCTTCCAATGCAGGGGGTGCAGGTTCAATCCCTGGTCTGGGAGCTAAGATCCCACATGCCTCACGGCCAAAAAACCAAAACATAAAACAGAAACAATATTGTAACAAATTCAATAAAGACTAAAAATTGTCCACAGTAAAAAAAAAAAAAATCTTAAAAAAACCCCCAAAAACAAAGAGGTAGGAATATTTGCGTCAGGTTACAGTACAGTCTGGTCTGTGGGTACTTGAGTCTTCTAAACCCAGCTTCCTCAAGACCTGCTTTTGGTTTGATGAGAAAGTGAACGGTGGCGAGCACGGGGTAGTGAGCGAGGAGCTGTTAGCCACAGCGCCAGCGCCCACAGGGCAGCGTGACAGTTTTCCCACGGAGAGGTTCTCGTTAACAAGTGCCTTTCCTCATTGGTTAGTTCATTTGATAAAGAGCTTTTTCAACAAATGCACTGTCACCCAACAGCTTCCTCCTTCACTAGTGTGAGTGAATTCTTATCCTCCAGGAATCTCTTTTCTCACTAAGAAGAACTTTTATAAAGTAATGAAGGTCGGACTCTTATTAATGATAGATGTGTGATTCATGCTTCTTTTCTTTTTTTTAAAGATTTTTTTGATGTGGACCATTTTTAAAGTCTTTACTGAATTTGCTTCTGTTTTATGTTTTGGTTTTCTGGCCGTGAGGCATGTGGGATTTCAGGTCCCCGACCAGGAATCGAGCCCGCGCCCCCTGCATTGGAAGGCGAAGTCTTAACCACGGGACCGCCAGGGAAGTTCCCATGCTGCTTCTTATAGGATACTTCTTGGCTCAAAAAGTTTTATATAGTTTTTAAATTACTTCTTAAACTTTTGGTGAAGGAATCAGAGAAGAGGGATTCTGAAAATGAAGGCAACTCCTCTTCACATTCAATGTTTGATGTTTTTTTCTTTTTCTTTTTATTATTCTTATTTTTTGGTGCTCTGCTCAGAATATTAACATGGGTAAACTGAAATCTCCAAAACGGTCGTAACAAAATAAATCTAAAGCATAATCATGACTTAATGTGACTACGTGAGTGTTATAGTAACATAAAATGATATTGACAAGTTTAGATTTATTTCAGTTAGTATTGTCTCCTTTTGGGTTACGTACAGAGAGGTAGTATGCTTCACATGATCTCTCCAAACACATGACTGCAATAAAACTATTTAAGGTCAAGCGATGCCAGCTGTCATGATCAAAAAGCGGCCATGACACTGTTTGCATATGGCACTCTGCTAGGCTTTCTGTACAACGGGGGTTCCCCTCAGTGTTGGAACAGTTGCAACCCTGTTGGCTAGCGGGAGACATTTCAATCATTAAAGGAATTTGCTATTAAAGAAAGCTTTGTTGACCTGAGCTCACTCTGAAGGACTTTCCCTAACCCATTTAATTTTGTTGGATAGTGTAATATAAAGGTAAATTTAAAATAATTAAAGACAGTCTTTGGTGGTTCTTACCCAAATCTTCAAACCGGTAAGGGGCTACCAGTTTTCTTCCTTGCAGGCCTTTGTGTCGGACGATGCAGCTCGCTGTTGAGTTTTTGCCATATGTGTGGACTCTGAGTGTGCTGGTGCTATTACACTTCTTCCCATCAGTTTCATATTCATGGTGGGTTTCACCTATGGAGCAATTGAAAGAGGCGTGTGAGGTTGTGGCTGTTTAATGCTGTTGGACGTGTTTGCGTCTCTGAGAGACCAATGGCCTTGACATCTTGGCAAACCTGTTAGACTTCTAACCTCACTCTAACTTCCCCCAGCTGCCCGGGACGTGCTTGACCCTAGTCCCAAAGAGAAGCAGATGAACAAGAGTGGATAAGTTTCTATAAACCCTGCACTACTGGAAAAAAAAAAATCCAAAGCTTATCATGTTTACACGGAAAAAGCCTAATGTTGTGAAACACAAAGGCCCAAGACCTTACTCAAGTTGAATGAATAAGGCAAATTAAAGGAGAGGTCCAGAATTGGCACTGGACTGAATCTATGGTTACATAAAATCGAATGGAATGTCTGTTGAAATGTAAACAAACTAGAAATAGTTCCCAAGCACCACAGTTGGTTCTCCTGCTTCAGTTAAAAGGCTCAAAGCTTAGATTCTCTGTTACCAAAATATTTTTGTCTGTCGTGGGCAGTATGACATAGTACTCCACGGTATAAGCAAGTTCATATATGTTCCAATTACATGTATTATGTTAAATGTATTTTTATTTATTTATTTATTTTTGGCTGCGTTGGGTCTTTGTTGATGCGTGCAGGCTTTCTCTAGATGCGGCGAGCTGGGGCTACTCTTGGTTACAGTGCGCTTCTCTTGCTGCAGAGCACGGGCTCTAGGGCGTGCAGGCTTCAGTAGTTGTGGCTCGCGGGCTCTAGAGCACAACCTCAGTAGTTGTGGCGCACGGGCTTAGTTGCTCCGCGGCACGTGGGATCTTCCCAGACCAGGGCTCGAACCCATGTCCCCAGCACTGGCAGGTGGATTCTTAACCACTGCGCCACCACGGAAGTCCCTGTTAAATCGTATTTTTAATTTTATGCCTGCTACAAAGTTTATGCTCAGAGGTAATAGCTATATTGTACCTTTTATTTTATGAAATGTTATGAAGCCATAATAAATATTCCATTTTAGGTTTCTACCTTGTTTTAAACAAAAACATGTAACCATGTTATTTGTGTAGAGGCTTTCAAGAGTAAGGCATGGTATCGATTGGTTAGTAAGGATAATTTGTCTTGAAACAACTGATGAAATATCGAAGGGTGGCCCCTTCTGCCACCAGAGGGTGCCAGAACCTTGAAAAATTCCTTAGGCACATAAGCGGGGAGGAAAACAAAGGAGGAAAGAGAGCCATTTCTTCACTTACCTTGGATCTCCATGTCATCCCCTAAGAGCCAGGTTATCCGTGGAGGGGGCTTACTTCTCACAGTGGAGCATTTCAGTAGGACATGTTCTCCATTTTGCATTCTAACGGAAACTTCCAAGGTTGGCTTGACAGGAGTTGCTAGAAGAAAATTGATTTTTCTTTTCTTAATTAGCTGGTCTATAGATATCAGCAAAGCACAGAGCCTAATAATCTGCAGGGATCATTGCAGGGGATGGGGTCTAAATAATGGGCGTATTTTTTTACTTGACCTTTCTCAGAATATAGTTAAAGGGCTTTTAGGTACTTGGAAAGCTACTCTGGCTGTAATCAGAATGTTTGTCGCCCAGTGTGTGATTAGTCTCCAGAAATTCCCAGGCAGACTTTGTTACAACAGTAATTATTAAACGTTATATATGAATGTATTTGGTTGGTAGAACACTAAGTGAGGAATAGAGGCGTGAATTCTAGTCCTGTCTCTGTCACCAGCTATTGTAAGCGCTTGGGTAAATCCCACAACTTCTTGGTCTATCAGTTTCCTTGTCTGTGACATGACTGGTTTATGGTCTCGTTGTTTCAGGTCTAAACTTTCATGAGTCTAGGACTCACCTCAACGAACGTTACCTCTGTCCCCTCCTAACATCAAAGATGCATTTCTCTTTTAAAGGGCCCACCGGCCCTTTTTCTACTCCTGTCTTGGAAATCCTTTTCAGTTAGGCTTACTTCTTCCTCTTCCCTGGTCCAGAACTGCACTCTTTCATGTTGATTTACTCATTCATCCGCCATTGAGACATTATGAGGTCAGTTCCAAGTATGCACTAGATGCCTTAGATGCTAGCAATGCAAATAAGGAAAAGGTAAGGCCCGCCAAGGAGCTATAGTCTGGCGATGGGCTCAGCCCCTAACCTGTTAATTGAAAGGCTAAGTGCTAAGTGCAATGATAGCGGTAGGCATGGGGTGTTATGAGAGCTCAGTAGGGCACACAGTCAGTCTGAGCCCGAGTGGTATTTGCGGTGGCCAGTAAGGTGGGGAGAAGGTGATCCCTAAGCTGAGTCACATGGGTTCTCAAAACCCCTAGGGAGCCACTCCTTCCTAGAGACTTAGTCAACATGCCTTTACTTTACGGCAGGTACCACACTAATAATTCAAGAAGAGAAGCCTAAGAAATTCTTTGTGTGACATGTGGGTTTATGTTATTTAGAGAGCAATAAAAAGCAGTGTTTTTAATTGATCTGTTCTGCCATGAAAAGCAAAAAGGTAAAGATAGTGAGACTTACGCTGAACACAGCTGACCATCTGCAGAACTGAGCAAGTTCCAACCCATCGGGAGCTGTCGCTTCCTATCCATGCCTCCCGATCCCACACCCACCCACCCGCAGCAGAAGAGAGGAACTTGTTTTGTAGAGGATGTGAGCTGATTGTCCAGTGCAGTTACATCTGAACTCATGCCATCTTAGGATGTGCTGTCAGAAGTTTCTGCTTGATGTCCGTATGTGTTTTGTGCCTTCCTAAACTAGTGTGCAAACTCCTTGTGGGCAGACTTTGTGACTAATTCATCTTTGATTCTCTGCAGACTAGCACAGCGCCTGACACAGAGTCGCGGCTCATCCAGTACTAGTTTTCTTTCCTTTTAGTTCCCTGCAGAGAAAATTTAGTTGATGCCAAAGACAGATTTCACAAATTCACATTTTAGTCTGGGGCTTGCCACTCAAAATGCTGTTTTCCTTTCAAAAGAGGGCAAAGGCGCCCAGGAAATGCCTTGCTCTAGGCAACATTTTTTAACTAAAATATTAAGTTTTAAAATGATGTATCACGTTCCTAAATATATTGTTCCCAGGCTGGGTTTACTGGCATTGGGACACCCACCTAACACGATCACTTTCACTTCCTTTGTTCTCACGGAGTTGCCGTAATGCAGACACTTGTACACGCCTTCATCTTGCTGTGTTACATTCAGCACGCTGATGGAGAGCTGATTGGAGGAGTAATGAAGAAGCTGGTATTTGGAATTTTTTAAACCTGTACAAGAGGGGAAAAGAGCTATTATGAGGAGAGAGATCAGATGAATGCAGACTCTCAGTGGATTGATTATTCACAGAAATAGCTTTTGATTTTCACACTTTAAAGGAACAAATGTCCCATCTTCAACTGAGCTGCTTTCCAAATTCTGGTGTTGCCAGCTGGAGGCCTTGAATAGTTCGAAGTTAGTTTAGGAAATGAAATATTTTGATCCTAGGATCTGTGAAATAAGCAATTTGCTTTATTTGTGCTTGTAGGAAATTAAGAGCCCTGTGCTGGCAAAGGGTTCAGGTTGCAGGAGGATATTAAATAATTTTTTTTTTTTACATTGTGGAAAACGCCCCACTAGGATTTATGTCTTTGAAATCTGATTCATTTGTGATTGTCTTGTCACAGTGTATGTGAAGAATGGAAAATAAATGCACTGATATTCATTGCTCCAGCTAGGTGCTTGTTATTTTTAATTTTTAAAAGTTCATTATTATTTGAAGTGTCCCAAAGATGACGACTTAGTCCTTCCAAATGTTTAAGGAATCGCCAAAACAAACAAACAAACCCCAACATAAAATCCCCCACAGCTCCAGAAAGTTCTAGCCAATAGCAAGTGTTCCTTTTGATTCTACCTTGACCTGGGATTTCCATCTCAGGTCAAAGGTCGCTTAGCAAATCAGAGGCTCCTTAAATGAATGGTTTTATTTGCTTCTTTTTTCTAATGTGAAGATGTATAATGTGAACAAGCCTAAACTAGTTAAATTGTGAATGGCTGACCAAGGAAGGTTGTTTCTCATCTGGAATAATTGTTGTGTGTCCTGGGACACTGATGTTACCTGAGCTGGAATTCAGGTGTTCTCAGTCTCAGCACTATGGACGTTTGAGTCCATAATTCTTTGTTGGGAGGGGAGACTACACTGTGCATTATGAGATGTTTAGCAGCATCCCTACTCACTAGAGTCCAGATCCCCTTGCCTCTCCCTAGTTATAACAACCAAAGCTATCTCCAGACATTGCCAAATGTCCCCCAGAGGGCAAAAAGTACCCTTGGTTGAGAACCAGCAAGCTAGATCAAGGCATCCTGTTGCAGAAATTTGAGAACGTCCATCTTCTCCCAGTTTACCCAAAACAAAGCAACGGAAAGCATTATTTAACAGAATTCTCTCTACTTAAATTTTCCTCTCAGAACTTTTAACAATTAATATCTACTTATTCTATCGGAATCTAGTTGATTTAGCTTAAAATAATATAGTTATTTCACATTGAACCTGTCAATATTTAATAACATTTTCAAAGCACATCAAATTTTTTTTAGAGGCTCTGCTTTTATAAAGCAGAATGAAATTTGCTGTGTTGGAGACTTTTCCAAACATTTGACAGTTAGGAGTATTAAATGGAGATATAAAATGGTCTCATAAAGGGGAGGGTTTCATAAAATCCTGCCCAAAGAGATGAACTAAGTAGACTATAATAGACTATTAAAAAAAAGTAACGACATGAGGTCACAGATCCTAGCTAAACTTATTGTGGTATCATTTTCCAACGTATACATATATCAAATCATTATGTTGTACACATTAAACTAATACAATGTTGTATGTCGATTATATCTTACTAAAATTGGGGGAACAAAGAGTCCTCTTCCATCTCAGGCATCTAAGACTCAATGTGTATTTCTGAGAGAGGAAGATTGCCCTCCTTTGCAAAGTAATACGTCCTGTCAATTCCTATCGCCTAGTGATCTAAAGGTTTTGTTAAGACCAACGAGAGAAGGGGAGCCATCTGGAAGGGGCTTTGAGATGTGGCTTTGGATTGCTCAGATGGAAAACAAAGCAGCTGGCTCCAGATGCGGGGTGATGTGTTTGCTGCCTGAGGACCAAGGGCCCCCAGGCTGTCAGTCTGCTACCCGTCTGTCATCATGCCGTTGGTGGTTTTCATGGTCGCTGAGAGTCAAAAAGTGACATGGGGGTGAGGTGGGTTGATGGAAACGTACTCTGTCATTTGAGCCCCCTTTAACCAACCATTTTGGTGGGGTTTCCATTTCAGACTTCCTGTCAGTAAAAGCAGCCAGGTGTGAAATAATAAGCTTCTGGGTGCTATTTACACGTCACAGTGGGCAGAGCCAAGCCCACCGTTTGGGTGACTCATGGCCGCTTTCTGTCCCACCAACCTGTCTGTCTGGAAAATCCCTCAGGCTGAGGCCTGGCAGTGATTTACTTTTCCTTCACTTACCGGAATGCTCACTGAAGAAAATGGTGAAGCCCGACGGGGCCAGCCACTGCAGGGAGGTGGTCTCCGCCTGAGAAATGACACACTTTAGAGTGAGTGTCTGGCCTTCCTCCACGGTGACGGTTTCCATGTGGTTGGTCTGAAAGGCCTCTGCAGAGGAAGAGAATTGGGGACAGTCAGGCTGGCACGGGCCACGCCACTCTCGAGCTGAGGCAGGGGTTTAGACCCAGTGCAACCTCATTCATCATTCGGTCATTTACTACACATTTCTTAGAGAAACAAAACGTAAGTCAGCACCAAAAAATGCGAGGAAGGGAGGGAACGCAGTGTGCAGGGGCAGTAAAGATGTCTCTTGAAAGAGATCTGAATGAAGGGGTGGGTTTTGGTGGGAAGACAGTTGAATGTCTATTAGGCATTTGCCCTGCCAGATGCCGGGAATTGTGTCTTCCATGTTACCAATGTTTAACATAACTTTCAAACTAACCCTCTAGAGGAAGAATTATTTTGCTCACTTGACGATGAGGGAGTAGAGGCTTAAGGTCATAGAGGTCCTGGGGCTGGCACCTGTGCCCACGTGTGCAGGCTTGCAAGCCCATGCTCACGTAACTAGGTCAGACTACCTAAGTGATGAGATCCCGGAAGACTCAGCCTTTCTGGACTCTGTTTATAAAACAGGCGACTTGTGTCTTCAAGTACAAATTGGGGGTCTTGGATTCTAAGAAAGAATGTTATTTCCCATCGGGCTCTTGCGAATTATGGAGCTGCCCATCACGGTGAGTAGGTACGCCCCACCCGCAGAAGGGCTTCTCCACCAGAGGGAAGATGTTCTCAGATCTCTTCCGATTTAATATTCCACAGCAGCGCTTTCCCCAGGCAAACGTGAGAGTCTAATTTCTCCAAATGACAAACCCCAGAGAATGAGAAACAATTGGTTCTAAGCAGCTACAAAGTTATCCTCCCAAAAAAGAAACTGATAGAAAAATAAATTGGCTTTACTGCCGATTTGGCACATTTATTGCCATTTGTTATTTCTTCAAGTTTTAAATTTAAAAAAATTTTTTTCCTGAGGACAATTCTTATCAGTGAAGGTACCAAACACTTCCATAAACAGAAGAATACTGTGAGGTTATAAAATATGAACCGCAAATGCAATGAGTTTTACTGCATCATCTTAAACCTTAAAAAAAAAAAGAAATAAAAAAAGAGAAGCAAGAAGGGAGTTTATTTCCTTGTGATAAATTTCAAATATTAGGAAAAGCGCTTTGGAGAGCTCTGGGAATTAACTGGTGCAGACTTTTTCGTTTGCTCCATTCCTCGGTCATTAATTTCAACCTGGCCTCTGGCAGTAAGAGCCCAGAATTACTGTATTGTATTCATATTGACTTTCATGGGAAAACAGTTTGTTTGAGTCCAAAGGGAAAACCACTCATATCATCAGCCAATACTGTGATGACCAACAAGGAATCCATAAAAAGAGATTATTTTCAAAAAAGCATTGAGTCATAGGCCAGAATCCTGCTTAGGCAGGTCGTTTGGAAATATTCTCATCTGTAAAATCAACCTATAATTGAGTAATAAGGCTAATATTAGTAGAGATGCTTTGAAATGACAGTGGAGTTTCTTCCAAGGTTAAGCAGCTTTTGAACCAAGAATCTGAATCTAGACCTAACTTGCATTGCTTTGTTCCATCGTGATTCTTGCTTTACTCTCTAGTTCTCATGCATTTATCTTGCTTTCCACAAACAGACTGAAGTTTCCAGAGGGCAATAACTATGTTTTCTATTTCTCCAAAATTCATTCCTTACAGAAACTATCCCAGTGTGAGCTTGGAAAGTAATGGTTTAATGCCAGCTTTCATGATGACACTATAACTTAGTAGGCAATGGATAGATATCTATGCTCTCCTATTGTTAGTAAGAATGCTGAGAGGCAGGAGGGAAGTTACTCCATAAATAAATGATAGAATAAAAACTAGTGTTAAGCAACATCCCCTGATTTCATCCTTCGGGCCAGAAATTGACACTGAGAAGTTTTGCCCATGTTCTTACCTTTGGTAAAATGATTCTCTAGACAGGAAGCCCACATCTGGGGAGAAGGGAGTGGCGAGAGTTGTCTGCTGCCTGTTTATGAATAAATGTTTCCCATTTTAAAGGTGTATATCATCCTTGTCTTTTTCTTGGGAGGCATGCTTATGAATTAAATAATGTCATTTGATTCTCACAGTGTCTTAAAAATTGTCCTAAAAGGTAGTATGGCTTTTTAGCATATGCTAAAGAAGTTTATCTCCCGAGATGAGTGTTTGCTCTTGCCTTTGAGAGTTCAGGATCAGGCTACTGACCACAAGAATAGGTGCCTGAGTTCCAGATGGAAAGGGCTGTGTTTGAGGCATAGAACACTGTCGTTTCCTCTACTCTTGGCTCCTAGCCTTGCTTTTGGCTTTATAAGCCTAATTATCTTGCAGTGCTGTCATGTAGACCCCGTGTTTGATTCAGAGACAGGAAATCCTTGTAGAAAGGAAGACTAGCCCAGTGAGAAGCCACTGAGCCATATTGCTTCAGTGGTAGTGCTTAAAAATATTGTGTAATGTGTCTAAGTCACATCAAAGGGTAGAAGAGGGGCACATGGGTACCTAAGTTTTGATGACACGTCTTCTAAGAAAAAAGTTCCCCATGACCCTTTTGTTGCCATTGAAAACTACAGTGGAACTCGTCTTTAAAATCTTTCTTCACCTAAGTTTAGAGCCAAACTTTCACCTTCTTTGTCAGAGGGATGGGGTGAGGGGTATCTTCTTTGCTCACCACTTCCTCCCCTACAGGTTCTAAAGACATGTATATCCTTATTCACCCTTAGGCTTTCTAGTGTAGACCCTGAGTGCCCTGTGCCTACTTGCTAGTTCTCCCTGTCTGGGCTTCAGACTTCTCACCCACAGACGAGCCCGACGTGACTCCCAAATGCTGGACATACAGAGCTTGAGAATGAATCGCTGTGATGTCTCTCCTGGAAGGTCACCACTCACTGCTGGTACGTCATGTTTACTGAGTGGATTATTGACTGCTGGGCTTGGTCGTTATCTCCACGACTGGGTTTATCCATCCATGCACAGCCATGTGTTACGAGGCCGCTAGTTAAGTCTGGAGCTATAGACTGTGACTGTGTGACTGGTTTATACATGGAAAGGGAACCTGTGACCTTCACCATCGTCTCCAACCCCCACCATGTGAACCAGTTGTCCTATGAGTGGAATCGCTTCGCGCCGAAGTACGCGTGACCGACCCTTAAGCTGAAGGGCAAGCAGCAGCCACAGCTACCTACCAAAGCACCCGTAGATAAAACCTGTGCAGTTCCTAAGAGTCCTTGGTTTTTCCGAAGGTTTGGGGAGTTGCAGTGTGTCCACCCTACTCTAGGTCATCATGGCAGACTGAAGAAAGAGTAAGATATTCTTTCTTTTTCTTAGTAGCCCAATTATTGCATGCAATAACTTTTAAAACTCCAGAAGAGAGCCAGTCTGTCCTGCAGGGACCCCAAATTCAACACGTCCACTTGGAATTCATCATTTGTACTGTCCCTTGTGCTGCACACACACCAAACACAGACACACCACCTGCTCGGTTCTGGTAGTTCCCTGTACCCCTCGGTGTCATCCCAAGCCATTGCATGCCAGGTATCTGAAAGGCACCCCAGCGTCTTCCCTCTCCAAAACATCTCTTTAATCAATTCACTCCTCTTTTTTTCACTACTCTCACTGCCTCCATTGTTTCTTTCTTGGACCATTGCAATAACCTCCTTCTAGCCTCTACTCCCTCTAATTTATCATCCTCGTCTGCTTCAGAATTACAGTTAAAATGTATAAATTTGATCGTTTGATTCCTTCATTAGAATATTTGCTACGGCTCCCACTGCCTGTAGGAATCAGGTCAAAATTCCAGATAACTTGACTCCCATCTTTTCCTCCAGTCTCATTTGCCGATATTCCCTTCCAGATGCTCCATGCAAATGGCTACTTGCTGTTTCCAGAAAGTTCCAGGCTCAAGAAGATACTTTGCCTTTGTCCATGCTGTTCTCAGCCTGGAATGCCTTTCTTAGCTCCTTCAAGGCTCAAGTCAAATGACACCACTTTTGTCAAAGCTGCCCAAGCAGCCTTTAGCCTCTCCCTCCCCTCAGTAACCTCCTCTCTCCTCCAGGTCCCCAAAGGCTTCCATTAAACTTCTCTTACAGCACTTCACACGTTACCTTTTTGGTTACAAGTATGTCTCTGTGGATAGACTACAGACTCCTCATACAAAAGTTGTTTGCTAGTCATTCATTTTATATTCCCAGGGCCTAACGCAAAGTAACATTTTAAGTATTTGTTCAATCAATGGCTAATCATGAGTAAATGTATATACTCAGTAATAAATATTTTAATAGGAAGCTCATTTGGTTATGTTAAATAATAAAGATGAGCTAGGTTAAAACCAGAGACACACAGTGAGTTAATTCTCAAACCAGAGCTGTATTTGCTTGGCTCTTATGAGGTTAGCAGGCAGAATATGCTTCGATTCAGATCATTACAAAAAGGCATTATTATTATTCTTTAGATAGATTTGATAGAGAAAATTACGAGTGTGCCAATGAATCAGACTTTCTCAAAATCAAATGATTCCCAGTATAGCTTTAAAGAATCCGTCTCAACAACATGTCAGTAAATGGATGACTCTTTCCGGGTCAAAGGAAGTATCAGGAGGACGCTACTCAACTTGCAGCTGTTCTTTGTTTCCTGCATCCTACTCTCCACTGAACAACCGGAAGAGAGGGTGCAAATGGGTGGCTTTTCATCCTCTGCAATATAGGTAAATGGGAAGAATTTGAAAAATTCTCCATTCTTCCTGTGTTTCACCCACCCTAGGGGCTGCCAGTAGGAGCCTTGAAAAGAGGGCAGGCGCCAAGATTATGGGACTTTTATTTTTGCGGGTGGGCTATAAGTTTTTGGCACCCATAGAAGTTGTGCAGGGGAAGAAGGTATAGTGATCTTCCCATAATTCAGTTAGCTAAAAGCAGCTGGTAATTTATGTTCCCAAACTGCTAATTTGCTGCCTTTTTGCTGATAAAAAAGCAACATGGTCAGCTCCTTTCCCATTTGGGACTCTGATGGGCATGAGTAAGCTTAGGATAGAGTGGGCAGTTGGTTCCCAAATACCATTGAGCCTAGACGCCCTCTGGCTGGCCCTTTGGATGAGGGTTCAGTTTGGGATTTTTCAAGAATGAATCTTCCAAATTGTGTAAATTATAGCTTTCAAATTTTTGATCCACATTAAGAAACACATTTTCTATCACAACCCAATACACACACACTCACTGAAAGCTTTCATGAGATAATACTTTTACTGTGTGCTTTGCCGATATTTACACTGTCATCTACTAGCTGTGAAAACTTGGGCAGGTTGTCTAATTTCTTGTAACCTCAATGTTATCATATGTAAATTAGGGATATGAGTACCTCCCTCAGTATTTTTGCTAGGATAAATGAAATAACAAAGTACTCAGCACTGTGCACGATACAATAAATATACGTCTCCCCTTTCTTTATAAATAGTATTTGAATAATTTATATCCTAAAAGACTTATCTCAGGTTTACCTTAGGACATGATTATTGCAGTTTTTTATTTAAAACATTATTTCTGTGAGCTATTTTTATAAGGGAATAACTCGAGTGCTAAAAAAGTGAAGGTCAGTTAAAGGCTTTAAACTTTGGAATAATTGAAAGCATTCTAATTTTAGCCATCTAAATGTACTTTTTCTGAAAGTATTAGCTCTTCTTCAAGACACTTATTGAAGACACTATTATTTATTACAAAAATTGAATCTTTATTAAGTGCCTCAGGATGCAGGGACCAAAACAGAGGGCACTAATTGAAGTGTATAAGATAGGAAATTGAAGTACTATGTAAAAAAAGGACATCTAGTTTTTAAAAATACTGTTCTTCAGATGCAGTTCTGTGGTGAATGAAGATTTAGAAGGACAGCTGCTTTACTTAGAACACAACAATACATCCAATTTTGGAAACAAACGTTCAACAAGCAAGCAACACTGTATATGTGTAATTTTCTTTGCTAGAAAATGATACAAGTTGCAATCAGAGATTCAGGGACAATACAGCCTGCCCCCACTTAGGGGTAGGAATAATTTGACCTGTGCTAAAAAGGTAACTGTGTCTTTCTTTAATATTCAAAACACTACATTAAAATTAAGCATCAAAAAATCACATTTGAAAATTATAATGAAATGTAAAGTATAACTGACTCAAAAAATAAGCACAAATTTTCACGGGGATCCTTATGATCTGAACGAATTAAGAGTTATATAGCGCTTTGCCACTTTCAAAGTACTTTCACATTTGAAATTTGATCCTTATAACAATCTAGAGTTTGGTAGATCAAACATTGTTATCATCTTCATTTCAAGATGTGGAAACTGTTTCAGAGAAATTAAATTATTTGGCTAAGGCTTATACAACAAGGAAGTTTTTAAAACTCCCAAACAGATGCCCTTTCAACTGGTATACCCTTAAAAGAGCCCATAAGCTTGTTACACTTTGCCATAACACAGATTCCACAGAGACACACACTACAATGACCCTTTCTAGACCCTGTAGCCACTGAACAAGAGATTCAGTAAATCCAGTAACATCCCTCAGATATGTGATTTCGGCGTGGCGTGGAAAGTGGCAGATTTACCTGAGCTGCTTCTGCAGTTGGTCCTCCGTGAGAGCAGTTGACTGACTGGTAGATAGATGTGCCCAAACATTAGGTCAACTGAACATCAAAAAACATGAGCTCTAAGTCCTTACCTTGTAAGGGGAACCAAGCCAGCAAGCTGCAAAGCCTCCACCACATATTGTGCTGTGCTGCTGTCACACTCTGTCAACTTCCTCTGGATTCTGAAATAAATAGAGCAGACTGGTTTCTTTTGAAAGGGGGAGGCAGTGGCTCTGTGACCTCATGTGTCTCACCTCCTCCATCCGCTCTGGAAGCCCCCGTCTTAGTTAGCTGCCCCCAAAATACCTCCCGGTGGAACATTTAGGGGACCACATGTGTCACCTCGATTGTGGAGAAGGGTGAGTGATGTGTTGGTGGCACAAATCTTTCTATTGCACGTGGGTAGTCCTGGGAAGTCAACTAGTGGCAGGGCTTTTGGGGAGAGGAGGGAGTGCAAGAGATATTAAAATGTTCCTGTGTAGTGACGTCACCTTGTTTTCACTTGTCTAGTTTATTAAACAATTAAAATGAGGCAATTTTTGCTGAACCCTTGTGAATATATTTCTAACTCTGGAAACAATTTCTAATGCTTATCAGGGGGCAAAGTTCACTAGATCACAGATTTACTCATTTAAAAAACCTGTGTATCCATCCACCCACCCATCTACCCATCTGTCATTCATCCAGCATCCATCTCTTCATTTATCTAACCATCTAGTGTGCACCGCTCTAAGATATGATCAGATGTGAAAGATAAAGCCTTGTGTTTAAAGAGAATATGATCTTAGTGGGGGTGAGAGTATGCAAATGAACAGTTTTTGGTATTTAATTCTCATTTACTGGACAAATTGAGATAGACTTTATTTCATTTTTCTGGGGACACACAGCAAAATACAGGTAGACTTATGTTTAGAAAACAGAGGTTAGTCTGCAATGTTTAGAAAATTGTAAAGGAAATAATATTTACTGGTTCTAATTGAAATTAGCGTTAGTACTCTGAAATGTGTTGATAGTTTGGGTAGGGAACATTATATCCATCAAAAATGTCTTTCAAATATTTTAGCTATTTTAACAGGTAGAAAGAGAGTAAAAAACTGAGAGAAATATTGTTTCCTTGTAGAGTTTAGCAGGATGTAGTGTCCTCTTTCTCAAATTGAGGTTATAAATGCCTTGGGCCCCCAGCTAAAAAGCAGCAGATGGGTAGGATCCGCTCCAGATTGATTAAATGAGAATCTCACTGGAATGAGGAGCTACTGGTATGTCTAACAAGGTCTCCAGGTATCAGAAGGCGAATGTGAGCAGCACTGATGGTGAGGGTTTTCTGGCATTGAAACCGTGAGATGTGAGAGGTAGCCCTGTCTCTGCTACCGGCTGGTGTGGCTGTAGGGCCATAGAAGGTTCTCCATAAACGCTTCTTGAATATATCGATATGTATGGGAGCAGGGCATCAGTAGGTTGCATCGTACCATTTTTCAAAATAGAGAATTGAGGAGCCTCGTTGAGATGACGCAGTGAGTGAGTGGCGGAACTGAGAATACAAACCAAGACTTCTGAGTATTTGGTCTGATTTCTCTCTTCCCCATAAGATTCCCTCTAGGGACTTCAAGTTTTTATATTTAAGCCTCCAAGGCTGTCTAAGCATTTGATTTTCCTGCTAACATCTTGTCCTTGCTTTTGAGTGACACTTGATCTGTCTGTACCCCCTTAAGAAAACCCAAGGAAAGTGCATATAAGGTGTCTCTGGGCCTCCCTTGGAAGGTGTGAACTAGCCTGTGGCTTGTTAATAGTTTCCCACGTTTGTTTTCACCTAGAAGAATACTGTTCCTTATAGAATTTTCTAATACTTCCTGTCAAAGCACATGAGGAAAAGGCTGTCCTTTTCCTCTTGACACAAGGGTGTCAGATATGCCCTCATAAAGCCAGAAACATGTCTGGACTTAAGTACTGGTTGATTTTTCAGATCTTGAGCTTATCATCTAGGTTGAATGTATGAGGAGGTAAAAAAAAAATCACTTTGACAAGAAACAAAGGTAGAAGTGTCATCTTGGGAGTTCTCATTTTAAGCCAGTGGGAAAAAAATCTTGGACCCGGTCTGAACTAAATTCAGGTAGGGCCTGGAGAAGGGTCACTTTGCTTCTCTCTTTTCCAATAGTGGTTTTCTGTGATTTTCTATTTGGTAAAAATGTGGAGAAACAGGTGGAAGTAACAGAATGAATACAAGACTCAGGTGACCAGAGAATAAAACGTTCTGAGACTGACCTAAATTTACAGTGTAGTTTGTCCCAGATCTACTGATTTAATGTGGTTTTAATGCAATATCTGTGAATCAAATGGTCTTTTGAGAATGGATTTGCATGAAATTTGCCGAGCGTTCGTTTCACTGTAGGCAGGTAGTCTTTCTCATTCTCTCTCAAAAACACAAATCTGATATGTTACTCTTCTGTTCAAAAACCTTTAGTGGTTCCCTTTTGCCTGAAGGTTATAGTGCAAACTCTTTAGCAGATCATTCAAGGCCAGTCACACCCTGGCCCCCATTTCAGCCTCCTTTCCCTCCATTCCCCATACTCATAGAAAATTCTTGTCCTATTTCAAGCATCCAGTATGTCTGTATCGTCATGGTTCACACTGGGTTGTAGTTTGTACTGCCCTCTCTACCTAAAATAGCTTTCTCTTTCTGGGGCGATTCTATTTGTCTTCTGAGGCCCAGATTGATTCGGCACTTCTCAGAGAGGAATAGTAACTAGTGATTAAGAATGTGGACTCTGGAACCAGTCTCTCTGGAATCAAAGCCTCGGTTTTCTCACCTGTGACATGGGTAGAGTGACAGCACCCACTCACATGGTTGATGTGGGAATTAAAGGACAAAGGATGCATAGTAAATACTATACAAGTTAGCTGTTGCTATCCTCTAGTCTCCCAGAAAAAAATTCAGTTCTCCACGTTTCTTTGCCCCCATGATAATTTCTTTGTTTTTATCATACTAGCTGTTATTCTGATTTCTGTTATATTTAGTTGAGTATCCATGTATCTCGCTTGCTAGCCTCTGAGCCCCCGAAAGAAGAGTTTGTTTCTTATTTAGTTTAGTGTCCCTGAAGCCTGGCACAGACCGTTTCATAGTATAGTTTATTTTTTATTCTTCTTTTAAAAATTGAAATATGGTGATTTACAATGTTGTGTTAGTTTCTGGTATACAGCAAAGATATATATATATGTGTATATATATATATATATATATATATATATATGGTACACATATGTATATATGTATACCTTTTCCAGATTCTTTTCCATTATAGGTTGTTACAAGATATTGAGCAGAGTTCCCTGTGCTATACAGTAGGTCCTTGTTGATTATCTTTTTTTTTTTTTTTGCGGTACGCGGGCCTCTCACTGTTGTGGTCTCTCCTGTGGCTCACGGGCCCAGCTGCTCCACGGCATGTGGGATCTTCCCGGACCGGGGCACGAACCCGTATTCCCTACATCGGCAGGTGGACTCTCAACCACTGCGCCACCAGGGAAGCCCTCTATTTTATATATATATATACAGATATATATATCTGTATCTGTTAGTCCCAAACCCCTAATTTATCCCTCCCTTCCCTTTCCCCTTTGGTAGCCATAAGCTGATTTTCTATGTCTGTGAATCTATTTCTGTTTTGTAAATAAGTCCATTTGTATCATTTGTTTAGATTCCATATATAAGCGACATCATGTGATATTTGCCTTTGTCTGACTTACTTCACTTTGTATGATAATCTCTAGGTTATCTGCTGCAAATGGCATTATTTCATTCTTTTTTATCACTGAGTAATATTCCATTGTATGGATATATCATATCTTCTTTATCTATTCATCTGTTGATGGACACTTAGGTTGCTTCCACGTCCTGGCTATTGTAAATAGAGCTGCAATGAACATTTTGGTACATGACTCTTTTTGAATTATGGTTTTCTCAGGGTATATGCCCAGTAGTGGGATTGCTGGGTCATATGGTAGTTCTATTTGTAGTTTTTTAAGGAACCTCCATACTGTTCTCCATAGTGGCTGTATCAATTTACATTCACACCAACAGTGCAAGAGGGTTCCCTTTTCTCCACACCCTCTCCAGCATTTATTGTTTGTAGAATTTTTGATGATGGCCATTCTGACTGGTGTGAGGTTATACCTCATCGTAGTTTTGATGTGAGTTTCCCTAATAATTAGCAATCTTTTGTAAATTTACTGTTTAATTTTTAATTAATTAATTTTATTTATTTTTTGGCTGCATGTGGGTCTTCATTGCTGTGCGTGGGCTTTCTCTAGTTGTGGCGAGTGGGAGCTACTCTTCGTTGTGGTGTGCGGGCTTCTCATTGTGGTGGCTTCTTATTGTGGAGCATGGGCTCTAGGCGTGCGGGCTTCAGTGGTTGTGGTACGTGGGCTTAGTTGCTCTGCAGCATGTGGGATCTTCCTGGACCAGGGCTTGAACCTGTGTCTCTTGCATTGGCAGGTGGCTTCGTAATCACTGTGCCACGAGGGAAGCCCCATAATTAGTGATCTTGAGCATCTTTTCATGTGCCTGTTGTCCATCTGTATGTCTTCTTTAAAGAAATGTCTATTTAGGTCTTCTGCCCACGTTTTGACTGGGTTGTTTGTTTTTTTGATATTGAACTGTATGAGCTATTTGTATATTTTGGAAAGTAATCCCTTGTCAGTTGCACCGTTTGCAAATATTTTCTCCCATTCCATAGGTTGTCTTTCTTTTGGTTTCCTTTGCTATGCAAAGGAAAAAATTAAGTTTAATTAGGTCTCACTTTTTTTTTTAATTGGGGTATAGTTGTCTTACAATGTTGTGTAAGTTTCTACTGTACAGCGAAGTGGAGTCCCTGTGCTATACAGCAGGTTCTCATTAGTTATCTATCTTATACATATTAGTGTATATATGTGCATATGTCTATCCCAGTCTCCCAATTCATCCCCCTTGTTTATTTTTGCCTTCATTGCCATTACTCTAGGAGATGGATCCAAAAAATATAGCTGTGATTATGTCAGAGTGTTTTGCCTATGTTTTCCTCTAAGATTTTTATAGTATCTGGTCTTACATTTAGGTATTTAACCCATTTTGAGTTGATTTTTGTATATGGTATTAGAGAATGTTCTAGTTTCATTCTTTTACATGTGGCTGTCCAGTTTTCCCAGCACCACTTACTGAAGAGACTGCCTTTTCTCCATTGTATATTCTTGCCTTCTTTGTCATAGATTAATTGACCATAAGTGTGTAGGTTTATTTCTGGGCTTTCTATACTGTTTCATTGATCCATGCATCTGTTTTTGTGCCAGTACCATACTGTTTTGATTACTATAGCTTTGTTGTTTAGTCTGAAGATCATAGTTATTTTAAAAAATAGCTTTATTTAGATATAATTGACATAATGAATTGTCCATATTTAACATGTACAATTTGATAAATGTTGATATATGTATACACCCATAAAATCATCATTACAATCAAAATGGTGAACTATCCATTGCCCCCTAAAGTTTCTTCCTGCCTACTGTAATCCTCTCCTTCCCTCTTTACCTTCCCTCTTCAGGCAACCACTGATCTACTTTCTGTCACTGTTCTTCCATTTGGCATGATTATTTTGAGGTTCATCTCAAAATAATTTGTCGAGGGTTTATTCCTTTCTGTGGCTGGGTAGTAGCACATGACATGAATTTACCACAGTTTGCCTGCCCATTCACCTGTAGATGGACTTCTGGTTGTTTACCATAGGATAGGGTTAAATAATTGTTTATTAAATTGAATCAGCTGTAGCAAAACTTTAACTAAGGGGAACCTGGTGTGTTTCCACATCTGCTTTTTGTGATAATCTCCTAATTCAGAGGAAAAGTTCAAGGTTAACAAGAGATGTTAAAGTAAATGCCTGTCCTTAGTTGGCACCTGGAGTGTACACTCAGGTGTGATACTCAGATTCTCCGTCCATCCCCCAGAGGCTGGGAGGCTGGGATGTGTCAGCTGGCTCCTTCTCTGAGAATTGCCTTCAGTGGGGAGAATCATTTTGCCCAAGTCACAGCTCCTCCATGGGGCCCCTCCACGGGCCCCATCGAGAGGGGCTGAAAGGTCCTGTGCCCTTGCCTCCAGGTGGAGCAGCTCTAAAGGGAAATGGTCCAGCTTCAGAGCTCCCCTTGGGATCAGGATTAGCTGAGACCTTTGTTGCCACAGCACCCCATTTCAGCAACTCTCTCCGCCCCATCTTGCTTCCTTCACAAGTGTTGTCCTGAGAGTGTGGCTATAAACTCCCGCACACAAGTCTCCATCTCAGCATCTGTTTTCCAGGGAAACTGACCCACAACAGCACCTGAAATAGGTTGTCAAATGAGTGAGTGAATGAAAGAATGAATGAATTCTCCATCTGAGATAGAAACACCGCTCTTTTTCTCTGAGCCTAGAAGGATGTCTTACAATTTTTTTCAGAGCATTAAAGATCTTACTTTATTATTATTATTATTTTTATTTTTATTTATTTATTTTTGGCTGTGTTGGGTCTTCGTTTCTGTGCGAGGGCTTTCTCCAGTTGTGGCGAGCGGGGGCCACTCTTCATCGCGGTGCACGGGCCTCTCACTGTCACGGCCTCTCCTGTTGCGGAGCACAGGCTTCAGACGTGCAAGCTCAGTAGTTGTGGCTCACGGGCTTAGTTGCTCCACAGCATGTGGGATCTTCCCAGACCAGGGCTCAAACCCGTGTCTCCTGCATTGGCAGGCAGACTCCCAACCACTGTGCCACCAGGGAAGCCCAGATCTTACTTTAAATTGCCCTCTGGGAGATGATGAGTATATCTTATTCACCCATGGATGTGCTATCAACTGGTTGCCAACCTTGAGAAATGTCACAGTAGTCCACTGGGCTCAGAAAGGACAAATGGTCCGTGGGGGAAATGCTGCAAGGCAGGCTCTGAGTGACATGCCCTTGTGGTTTTCATGGTCCTTCCCCCTCTCAACACCCCCACTTCAGCCTGCAGCCCACAGGGGGCTCAGCAGGGGAAGGGAGCAGTTTGTGCCTGCTTAGCAAGTGGAGGAAAAAGGTGAGGTCAGAGCATAGTGGTCAAGGAGTGACCTTCTACCTATTTTCTCATGGAAAAGTGTCTACTGACCGCGTTGTATGTGGGAGGTCTCATAGCTGATAGCCCATTTGTCACTTTGATCTGGGTTTCATGAAATCCCCATGGTATGTTTTCGTACTCATAGGAGGTAGCATTTGATGGGGTCGTGGTGTTGGGACAGATTTGAGAGAAATAAACATCATCACCCTGATCAACCTAGGTTGTCAGGAAGAAAAAAAATTCTGAAAAGGAGATTTATCAAGTAGGTGAAAGATGGACTCTTTTAAGGGTCAGAAAGGATAGGGGATTTCCCCATGCAGAAAGAAGCCCCTGGGGTTTTTGTTGCAATGACAAGAGGGGCCTAAACTTTCTTCTTGACCTTTCATGGCTCCTGTGAAGAATCTGTGACCTTTCCCAAAGCCAGGGCCAGAGGTGGCCTGGCCTGCATTTCCCAGCAGATGCAGGATGCCCAGTTCATACCTTGTTGGGATTCTCTGAGCACTGTTGTCGACTTACACAGAGTGGTTGGGAAGTTTGCAAACCAGAGCAGCAGCCTCTGTAACTAGTTATTGATTGAGAAAAGGGCTTCCTAGGAGCAGCAGAGCTTAGCGGGATGAATAAGGGGTGGTGGGGCAGACATACCCGGACTTGTCCACTGGGCCCTGTCACTAGCAGCCCTGTCGTCTTGAGAAGAATACTTGTCTCTTGGCATCAGTGTCCTCATCTGTAAAATGGGAAGAATAATGACAGCATAAGGTGACTGGGAGGTATGAATCATACACATTATCCATCGTGCCCAGCACGGCGGCACATCCAAGATCCTCCGTAAATCTGCAGACCTCAGGGAGCGGGGCTGCCTCTTGTCCCCACAGGAACCACAGCAGGTGAGACGTTCCTGGAACACGAAAGGGCCAGCTCAGCTTTTGTTCTTAAGGCTTCTGCCTACAACCTAATCAAATGGATCATTCTGAAAACAGAACTCAAGTAAGAGCTGATTTCAGAAGGAAATTGTGGTTTGGGGGAAGGTACCGAAGAAAAGCGATCTCCAGCTTCAGATCTTAGCTCACAGATCTCCCAGGACAAGTGACTTCCCTTGGTGTCTTCATGTGCAAATGAGGGGGTTGGATGAGAGCAATTGTTTTCCAACTGTGTTCTGAAGAACCCATGTATCCCCCAGGTGCCTCAGGGTTCTTCAATATTTTCCTTAAAATTTCTTTCAAAAATATTTCAAACTGTTTGTCCAGGCTCTGGAACCAGGCTGATATGGCTGGGATCTTAGCTCCAACAAATCCAGCCATGTGACTTTGGGCAGGTTGTAGAATCTAAGACTCAGCTTCCTCTTTTGTAAATTGGGAATAATAACAGTATCTTTAAAATAGGGTTGTTGAGAAGATTAAAGAGGTTTACGAGATAAGCCCTCACTAAATGCTGGCTGTCATTTTGCCACCTACTGGACATTACCAGCCTCTTCATTTGTTATACAGTAGGAATGGTTTCTGTGCTGGACTCTGGGCTTAGAACAAAATCCAAATGCTTCACCGTGGTCCACAACAGAGGCCGGCAAACTTTTTTGGTAAAGCGCCAAGAAGTAAATATTTCAGGCTTTGAGGGTCTCGTGTCCTCTTGTACTCACCTCTGCCCTTGTATCCAGGAAGCAGCTGTAAGCAATATGTCAATGAATGAGCATGGCCATGTGCCAATAAACTTTATTATAATTTTAAAACTAAACTTAAAAAAACAAAAAAAACTTTATTATAGAGACTGGAATTTGGATTTCCTATAATTATTGAGTTGTGTCCTGACATAATATTCTTTTTTTGAAATTGAAGTATAGCTCATGTACAGTGCTGTGACAAGCTCTGCTGTACAGCAAAGTGACTCAGTTTTACACATATAGACATTCTTTTTTTGTATTCTTTTCCATTGTGGTTTATCCCAGGAGACTGGATAGAGTTCCCTGTGCTATACAGTAGGACCTTATTGTTTATCCGTTCTAAATGTAATAGTTTGCATCTACCAACCCCAAATTCCCAGTCCATCCCTCTCCCTCCCTTCCTCTCCCTTGGCAACCACAAGTCTGACCTCTATGTCTGTGAGTCTGTTTCTGTTTTGTAGATAGGTTCGTTTGTGCCGTATTTTAGATTCCATATATGTGATACCATATGGTGTTTGTCTTTCTCTTTCTGAGTGACGTCACTTAGTATGATAATCTCTAGCGTCCGTGTTGCTGCAAGTGGCAATATTTTGTTTATTTATGGCTGAGTAGTATTCCATTGTACATAGATATGTACACCACATCTTCTTTATCCACTCATCTTCGATGGACATTTAGGTGGTTTCCATGTTTTGGCTATTGTGAATAGTGCTAGTATGAACATAGGGGCGCTTGTATCTTTTTGCACAATATCCTTTTGATGTTTTTCGACCATTTAAAATTGTAAAAACGTCCTTAGCTTGTGGGCTGGACAAACACAGGGCTGTAGGCCAGATTCTGCAGAGCCCTGGTGTACAGGGCCCCGTGTTTCTGGGTCTGCCTTCCTCTCCTGACTCATTTCCCCCCACTTCCTGCCATGCTCATGAAGGTTTAGCCCGCGGACCCCCTTTGTTCTAACCCTTAGCTCCTTCCCACGTGGGGGCTTTTGCACTCATTCTGTCTCCCCAGGAGCCTCCTCATTTAGCTCTTCACCACAACCAGTTTCTACTCAAGCCTCCACTGCTGGCTTCATTGCCACTGCTCGGGTACACCAAAGCTGGCCATCCCATCTCAAGTAGCATCCGCTGCCCTGCATCCCTTCCCAATGTACTACCATATAACCCATTTTCCTCCTAAACAACGTGGATCAACACCTGTAATTATTTTGTTTACTTGTGGATTCATTGTCTATCTCCAAAATTCATGAAAGCAGGGACCTTGTTTTTTTTTTTTTTTTTGCGGTACGCGGGCCTCTCACCGTTTTGGCCTCCCCCGTTGCGGAGCACAGGCTCCGGACACGCAGGCCCAGCGGCCATGGCTCACAGGCCCAGCCGCTCCACAGCATGTGGGATCTTCCCGGACCGGGCACGAACCCGCGTCCCCTGCATCGGCAGGCAGACTCCCAACCACTGCGCCACCAGGGAAGCCCTGGGACCTTGCTTTTTGATTTGCCGCTGTACCTCCACCTGCCACCTGCTAGGAACGTAGCATTCAATCAGTGTTGTAGAATGAAGGACAACCTTAGGATCTTAGTATCTTAATTTCTCTCATACGAGTTAATGATACCTGATCTCCTTACCTTGAAAAATTGTTTTGAGGATCAAATGAGAATGTGCTTTTAAAACTATAAACAATTATACTTGGGGAAGGTCGTAAAATCATTAGGGCAGCCTCTTAGACAAATCACAGAATTCAACAAACACCCCAACTTTTACCATTCTCCTCTTACTACAGAAGCTAAATTATGGGGCAGATAGTAAAGTGACACCAGTATGAATGAGGCTGTTTTATTCCTTGTCCCTGATATTCCCCATAGACAAGAGGAATGGCTAGATGAGTGATTTTATCTTGGCCTTAGCAAAAAGCAATTTAGTTATCAGCATGTAGTATCTTTTTATTATTAGCATGTAGTATTAGGTATTTTATATTATCCTATTTGATGCTCATAAGCATGCTATAAAAAATCATTATGCACCATTTTTCCAGGTGAAATGAGTTTAAGGGATCTAGGAAGTAGCTGAGCCAGGATCAGAACATGGCTCTATCTGACTCTGGAATTAGGGGTTCCTCTCCGGTACAATATCAAGTTCCTCTTCAGTGATACAAAGACTTTCTGAATTGTCCCATCAATACAATGACAACCAGCAAGCCACATAAACCTTGGCATCCTTTCATGGTCAGGAGCAAGCCATCTGGGTTTTACATGTTTATTTTGGGCAAAATGACGCATTCTCTTTCTTTCGAAGGAAAACTGCTTTTTGGTCCTCAAACAACTTTTCAAAAAAAAAAAAAAAAACAAACATTTTTGCTTATTTAAGCTTAAACAGATCCAAAGCACAATGATTCGTTTTCTTTGGATGTGCAGGCAGCCTGTACGTATATCACAAAAGGGCAAAATGAGCTTGGGAAACTGTCAAGCACAGAACAGCTGAGAACCAGCCACAAGGCTAACCACAGCTTGGTCTTTTGTCAGATCTGAGCATTAGCTGTTAAGTTTCCTCAGTAAGTAAACCCTGCAAGGGTAGTAGCCAGTTGCGCCAATGAAAATGTGTGTTCATGTTCTCGGTATACATTTGCATACATGGCTTATTTTAAAACCTATTAGCTTAACATATCATTACTTCAGAAATGGGGTCTATGGCTTTTAGTAGTGTGGAACCCAGTTTGAACTGGAATTGTCCTCTCTCTGACCCAAATTCTTTCTCTATGCATCATTCCTGGTACACCTCCTCCGGGTGGGTAGTGGTGAGGGATGAAGCCTCGCACGTGGGGCAGAGGAAGCGTTTTGGAGCTCGCTCTTTCATTCCTGGGTGGGTTTTCACATCTCCAGCCAGGATGGCTCAGAGAGATGCCCAACCAGAAGGGAGCAGAGGCCCACGGTGCTGCCGGAGCCTCCTCTCATTTCCTTGAGCAGCAAGTGCCCCGCTGAGGGAAGGATCCCACTCTTAATGGACATTTGTGAAATAATAATGAGCACAGCAACGTCTGAGGACATGATAGGCGTCGAGACCACTCAGTGTAATATGAGATCGCTCTGGATCGACTGAGGACACAGTTTCTCTTTATTAAATCATCTAGGAACCACTTAAATGGAGCTGCTCATGGAATGGAATGAACTAATTACAATGGTGCCAGAGCTGTATGGAGAAGAGCACGCAGCCAGGAAAAGCACAGATGCCACAGGTACTTTACAAGGAATTTGGCGACACAATTAGGTGTGGTTTCCTCTTTTATAATTACAAACCCTTTTCACCAAATAAATATGCCTGAATCACATAGAAAAATGATACATAGCCTTATAAATGAGAAAGAAACCAATACACCTCCCCAAACAGGTTTAAAATGGTCTATGTGTAACCAAAATGCTTCAGGATGGTGTTCCCAATCTTGCGTGGCAATCAAAGAAAGAACCAGTACATATTTCCCATTATACATACATATGTATCCTGTACAGAGTCCAAGAATGGTTGAGCAGCTGCAAAAATTCCAATTTCTGTGTGAGTAATGGCAGCTAAATGGTGCAGTGTAAAACATTTGTAAGAACTGATGGTATATTAAGTTCTGACTATTCATCATCATCATTTTAAGCTTACACACACGGAACAAAATAGTATATGTATTTAAAAATCAAGTGATTTCCTCTGCATTTAGAGGCGACTTTTCCCCCTTCCCTTGAATTTCTGTTACAGCTAGTCACTTCCCTAGGAAAATTCAATATGTTGCGGTACGAAAGAGAAGCAAATCCAAAGTGAATCCTATGTTTAAACATGAAAAGCATCTGCCGTCACCTAACAAAATATCCCCCCATCACCTTAGTAAAGTGAATATTCACCTAAAATAGATATTAAGTCGCTCTTTTCCCTTCCTTCCTCCGCCCGATCTCATCCCTCATGGCGAGGCAGCAAGACTGGCGTCTCCGAGTTCTGACACGTGTGCAGGACTACAATTTAAATGCAAATAACCCTGCGCCTCATTATCTGAGAAGTTGGTGCAGACGGGCCAGTTGTGACTGTGCCTGCGAAAGTTAAAGGAGGCTCATCTGTATTCCAACACACGCGTGACTTAGAGTAAATTCAAAAGAGCAATTCATCGCTGCTTTCAAATTAGACACCGGAGCGGCAGAGTGCCTAGGTTACGAGGAATACCTCCCTTACCACCCAGGGACGCCTTTCTACAAAGGCAACGAGATAGGAACCTCTCTGCAGTTCTTCAGTCAGTCCCCAGTGACACTAGGTAATTGAAATAAGAGACTTGACTTAATACGGATACAGCTAGTTGAGTGGAAAAGATACATTTATGGTAATGCTAAGCACAACTGAATGACAATCTATAGGTATTCCAAATTCCACTGACAGGAAAATGACCACAGCAGCCTAAAATGCAAGAAAAGTATCAACAATGATTTACCAAACTGACATCACTCCAGAAGATATTTTTTATTTTTTATTATTTTCATTTTTTGCAAAATTGTCTTTCAAATATAAGGTTACTTTAAAAGAATTCTTTGGTTAAAGTATAATTAAAATAAAAACTAGAGACTCCCCCAAGCCTTTCAATACAGGGTGAAAAATACCCCCCTCTTTCAGCCATCAGATGGCCATTTAATCAGCCATTCAGATTCTATGAATCTAAATGTAATGGAAAACACTGTATTCTGAACTCCTTGCTGGGGTGAAGCAATAAGCTCCCAGCTACCATTGCAGTGATGGAGAGGGAGCCTGGGAAAATGAAACCCCCAGCCTGTGCATTAAAATGTGCCAATTATTCTAGTCCACAAAGGAATAGACGTGGCATTTTAAAATCACTGAAACCAAAGTCTATCTGTGAATAATACTGAGCCATTAGCGGGTTGGTGTGGCACACTTGTGCAGGCAGCAGACTGTTTTGGACTTTCAATCCCAGATTAAATCCTTTAGTTAATTTTATCTCAGTTTATTTCAGATAACTTTCAACATTAAAAAAAAAAAATTTCCTCTCTACAGAGGAAAACCATTTGCTTCTTCCAATCTGGCATTTCCTTCCTTTCTCCCTTGCTTCCTTCCCCCTCTCCCTCCCTTCTACCTTCCTTCTTTCTCCTAGCCCCCCAAAACATTTAACAAGCAGCAGCCTCAGTTCAAAAGAAACCAGCCTGAACTTCGAGTTGTAATAGCAATTTAGAATTTTTAAATGGATATGAAATCATGTAATACAGTTGTCTCTTCCTTTTATTACACATAGATTCAACACAATTTCCAAAGAATTTCTCAACTGGAGTCCAAGTTTAGTTTTTTAATTAGGTAAATGTGAAAAGAGAATTTCATGAGAATTCAGATCATTCAGGCCATTTTGATCAACAATCTGGATAAAGCAGAGGAATAAACTCTTTGACTCAAGGTTTTCCACCCTAAATTATTCAGAAGATTATTTCAGATCTTTGCCTTCCTTTGCTCACACAGATGATGGCCTAAGGCTTTGTCCATATTGGACTAAGGACGCTGGACCGTAGCCCAGCTAAACCAATCTATCAGGTCATCAAAGGCTTAAGATCATGGAGAAGGAGAGAGGGATAACCTGTTCTGAACTTTGTTCTATACAAGTACAGACCCTGTCCAGAACACACTGCTACAATTTTCAAGGAAATCGAATACGAGATGTTCGCGCATTATTCTGAGCATTGAAAGTTCATGAAAATTTGTGGAGAATCTAATAAACATTATAGATCTGATTACAGTGGATTCACCTAATTACAGATAAAAGAATGACTGGCAGTGACATTGCACTGGCCATACTGTGACGTTTCTCGTAAAACCTTTAATATGAGTATTTCCCCCAGTTTAAGATGAAAACTTTTATATTAATCAATCATGTCAGCACAGAGTTATTTCTAGACCCAGAAGCTGGATCAGTGTTTGTGCAATGCTGGAAGAAATCAAGATTTGTTTCTTAAAATATAAAATTCATGACATATTTCTCTAAGTGACTTAAAAAAAAACCTCAACAATAATCCTCTTGCAGATTAACATACACAGCCAGCATCCTTTCACTTCCTCTTCTTTTCAAGGATCATCAAATTCTAGTTTCAAATAGGAGCACAGATCTATTTTTATACCCCATATGTTTTCTCCTTTGGGTTCTGAAGCTTGTTTAATGCTACAATGTATACTGACTTGTTTTACATGAATGTTCTCTTTAAATGGCTGAGATTTCATTTTGCGCATATATTCTAGAGTGAACTATACCATGCCAGACCATTGTCTGCTGCCGTCAACAGTCAGCTAGTCACACAATTAACTAGACATTGATAACTGTTTTCGTTTGACTGTCATTTGTTTTTCTTTTAAATAAACTCCCTCTAAATTCAGGAAGCAAGTGTGACGAGATACCACAGGATGTGGCTCTCCCAACTTTCCTTAAGTAGCCCTACCTACCTCTTTTAAATTACCATAGCAAAACAAACAAACAAATGAAAACGACAGCACAAGCAGCAGTGCAGTCGTGACTGTCATCATTTAAGTTAGTTCCCTGACTTCATAATACATCTCTGGATGTAACGGATGCATTTGTGGGTGTTCTGTTATGGTTGACATGTACTGTAAGCGTACAATGACCTGACCCTTGGTATGGTTTGTAACGACGTCCATATTGCACAAGAATGAGCTTCTTGCTGACTCCAAGAATGTATTTCACATACATCTGAAAATGTCAACATCCTTAACCAGTTAACATGGTCTAGACTCTCGGGGCGAAGACGAGCGAATCACGGTGATTCAGAAGTCCTGTGGCTCGTTAGGCTGTGACACGAGGAACTCCTTTGATATATTTGGCAAGTTGGTTGCTCCTACAATTGAATACTTCACACGTTTATCTTATCTTCCTCCTGAGTATCCAAAAGTGCTTTTGGAGAGTAAAAATGCTGTCTCCCCATTTCACAGATAGATAGAAGCAAGGGGGGTAGGACAGTAGCACAAAGCTGTAGTCAGCTTTTCTCTAGAGAAAATGTGATGTGGTGGTACCAGGGTGAAGGTTAGAGTCGTCCGGCAGATGGCCTGAGCCAGCAGCACTAGTGTGTGTGTGGGTCATACTGAGGGTAGAAATTGATGGGAGACCGCATGTTTTCTAATCACCTTAAAAGAATTCTGCAGCTTGGTTTTAACTGGAACATGGAGTTAAAAAGAAAAGAAAAGCCCATCACTGGACTGGCAGCTTGGTGTCCCTCCAGCTGGATTCTCCTGCATCTTTCCTCAGAGTGGGCTGGCAGCTCTCTTTGGGAGGACCCAGGCTCCTTAGCACAGATGGAGGGGAAGAAACATCCTCTGCTGTAGCAGGTGCCCCTGTATAGGAAGACAATTCTTGAAAGCCTTGTTAGCGAGGAAAGAGTCCAGGGAGAATGAATTTTTTTTCCCTGAATCAAGTCTTTCTCTCCTTGACATGGTCTCATCCTAAGAACATTAAAGCCTGAAAGGAAATATGCTAAATTATTTCTGAGCTGTCCACTTAGGATGTGGTGCAGACTTTCCCACTGTTACTAAGTACACGAAAAGACACTCTCCCGAAGCCTTCCTCACGTCTTTTCTTCTTGTCCGCTCGTGCGGTTATTCTTGCAGCAGGGTCTCTCTCCAGTTGAAGCCCCCAGTTGGTCCATGGGTAAGAGGGAGGATTGGTGGGTCTGTCAGCTGCCAGATTCCAGTTTCTCCTAATTCTTCACAGGAACAAAACCCCAAGTAGGGGATCTGAAGTAAGATAGTAAAGAAAGGGAAAACAGAAAACAGGTTGAGTGCTCTAACGTTTACCTAGACGAAGGAAAATTCAAAGGAATGAATAAGGGCTTTGTAGGCAAGCATCCCCTCCAAAATATTGAAAATGAAATGGAGAGAACTGATACATTAGAAGGAAGAGTATTTACAACGCAAGAGGATTCTTCGGAAGGATTCATTACATGGTGAGCGCTTCTAGTGCAATTCTTTATAGATGGTTTCTATATAGCACGGGAGGAAAAAAAGGAACTCATGTATAAAGCTAAGGTGCTAGGAGTTCATTCCTGATTACAAGTCAAGCTGAAAACGCAGCTCAAACATTTCTGAAATTATACTTGGACAATGGGAAAGATGAATCAAGTTTTAAGAATTAGTTTTATCCTGCTTTTTCTTGCATTTTTTGGCATGTGTGTCTAACACATTCAGAGCGGAAGCTGTGTGCCCTTCCTAACTTCAGTAGGCATGGCATTTCAAAACGTACTTGTGTGTGTGTCCAGAGTTGCATTTATGAACAAGACAAAAATCTCTGCCCTCAAGCAGCTTACAGACTAATGGGAAGGACAGACACGTAAGTAAGTTTTTAAAAAAATGAGAAAAGAGTTGCCGTCGAGTTTGAACCGGGTTCTCTGGGGATAGTTACGGGAAGCATATAACTCAGCCTGGAGGGAAGTGTATGTGGGAGGGTGGCTGACGGGAAAACCTCTTCCACAGGCATGAGAAGGAAGAATCCAGATGTGTTGGTCAGCCTGGTGGGTTTTCTGTCTCGCTGCCTTGTTCCTGGGTTTGCCTTTCAGCCTCATCATTTTGAATCACTGCTTCCTTTGGCCTATCCGCCAGGACCTCTCTTCCAGCTGAGCTATCAGATGCTGTGTTTTGGCCCACAAACCTCCTCCATATCCGTTGCACGGTCCCACAGGGAAATCCAGACAATTTGCTTATGATTCTTAGCTACTTCTTAAGTTTTAGCTCTTAGAAGCTAGAAGTAGCTCAAACACATCTTTTTCTCTTACCCAAGGCCTGATAAAGCGCCTTAAACAGAGCCCCATTCAATACATCTTGGTTGAATAAACCAATAAATGTGCCTTCCCAGCTCCAAAGAACTTCGCTATCAGCCAGCACCGAACCATTCTGAAGCTCCGAGGCCCCACAGGCCCCTGAAATGCAAGCAGGAATTACCTTTCGGACCATTTGTACAAAGTCCTTGGAGTTCTGAGGTGACAGGCCCTGAAGCTGGCAGGTACACGCTTCAAGGGAAGATGCGTGGGCCACAATCAGGATGTTATTTCCTGGGGGCAAAAAAGCAAGGACTGAAAAGACTGTTTCTATAAAGACATATGTAAACCTTGTAATAAGTACTGAAGCCAAGTGTTCCAGGGAGAGGCAAACATTTTCGAGAAGGAGACAATTCGGCCAAAAGCAAGATTTTGAAAATGCTTTGTATTGTTAAGGCAGCCTAATGGCATTAAAAACAAAAAACGAACAAACAAAAACAACAGAAAAACCCAACAACAAACCTACTTTTACTCTTAAAGTAATTAGATTCACAGGAGGTAACAAATACATATTTTACATATAAAATATACGTGTGTATATTTTATATATACTATATACACATATTATATAATATGTATATACATATACACATATACATACATATATACACAATATGTATCTTGCATATATACTATACACACACACACTAGGTAGGTCCCATGCACCCTTCACATAGCCTCTCTGATAGGAACATCTTGCCTAAGGTACACTATCAAAACTAGGAAATGAACACTGGTATAATCCACACAGCCTATTCGGATTTCACCAGCTTTAGCCAAGTCTATCACATGTGGAGCTTTGGGGAACCATCACCTCCAATCAAGGTACAAAACTGTTCTATGTCTACAGGCCTCTCTGCTATTCTAATATATTATAGTTTTTGATGTTGCCATTGTAGAGCTGTGAGCACTTGAGACTTTCTGGTTGATAGAACAAGCTGAGTTTCTTTGCAGTGGGGCTGGGTGGTACCACAGGGGTGGTCATGAAGTGAGTGGCTTACAAGTGATAACTGAAAGGCGGGAACCATCCACAATACTGTTGACCAGGGCTACCCACTGTTAACTTTCTGGTGTACGTACATCCAGCCTTTGCTCTAGGAAGATAAATATTTTAACTTTTAGTGGGGGATGGGAACGTGCAGACTCTCTTATAATCTGCCCTTTTTACTACAAATATTACAGTCCTACACATCATTAAATATTTGAGTTCAATGATTATAAAATTCAGTGGCAGACTTGAGTCGTATAGCACACTGCTCTTGGTTGGTGGTCGTAGTGACGGTAGGTGTATTTGTGTCAGTGTGTTTGTGTGTAGGTGTCCATGCTCCTGGATCAAATTAGAGGCAAAACAGTGTTATGGTAAAGAATTTCTGGAAACTGTAATAGGGAACCTCCTTCAGAGAGTGGAAGATAAATAGCTGAAATGCAGAATTCTGTTATTTCATAGAGTAACTAAGTCTGATGTATTTCCACGGAATATCTACCATTTGAGGTACTCAAGAGAATAGTACAAATTTAACATGAAAGTATAAGAGAGTCTGGAAATATTTTTCTTTCCTACTAAGCAAGTTTGTCAAAGCACGCTGAACCATCTTGAACAGCCAATTAACCATGGTGGAAAAATGATCACAGATTTAACTATGAAGTCCAAAATAATACCTACCTTTACTTTTACATTCACTTATTATTTCCTTTGTTACTTGGAAACTTCTACTGATATAGGTGTCATAGGATTCTGAAACCACTAATTTGCTGACTGGAATGTGAGGTCTGCAATAGAAAAATGAACAAAGGCATCGAAAACATTTTGATCCCAAGACAAAGCAACTGACGTTACTCTAAGTTTTAGTTCAAGACCTTTCTAAAGTTCCCATATTTCTGTTTATCCATTTCCCTAGAAAGGATGGAGGCACAGGGAAGAGTATTTCAACTATGTAGAAGTGGGGTCCTAATATGCAGAAGGTACAGAAATAAAGGCCATGTGCGCATGGTGTCAAAGTGACCAGCTGAAGAATGAAACATTCAGTTCAGGCTTCCCTTGCAGGATATCTCATAGCAGTTTGACTAATTTTACTGACAGTCAGTCCCAGGTCACATGAATAAGAGGAAGCCAAGCAGAGGTTGGATCTCTTTATCTATTTAAATCACCAGAGATTTCCCAAGCCTCTAGTAGGCTTGCACACGATAAGCAGTAAGGGTAAGTTTTACTTAATCTTTTTCCAGTTCCATTGGGATTTCATTGATGTATAACATGGTGTAAGTTTAAGGGTATACAAGGTATTGATTTGATACATTTATACATTGCAAAACGATGACCACCATAGTCTTAGCTAACACCTCCATTATGTCACATTTTCTTTTTGGTGGTGAGAACATTGAAGCTTTACTCTCTCATCAACTTTCAAGAATATAATACAGTATTGTTAACTATTATCACAAGGCTGTACATTAGATCCCCAGAATGTATTCAGCTTTTAACTGTAAGTTTGTAGCCCTTTGACCAGTCTCTCCCTATTTCCGCCTCCCCACGGTCCCATGGGTGTCCATGCTACTCTACTGTCTGTTTCTCTGAGCTTGGCTTTTTGAGATTCCACATATAAGTGATATTATGTGGCGCTATCTCTCTGAGATCTTGTTTTCATTTCCTTTGGATATACCCCAGAAGTGGGATTGCTGGATCATACGGTAGTTCTATTTTTAATTTTTTGTGGACCCTCCATAGTGTTTCCGTAGTGGTTGTACCAGTTTACATTCCCACCAACAGTGCACAAGGATCCCTTTTCTCAGTAGAACTACCACATGACCCAGCAATCGCACTACTGGGCCTATACCCTGAGAAAACCATAATTCAAAAGGAGACATGCGGGCTTCCCTGGTGGTGCAGTGGTTAAGAATCCGCCTGCCAATGCAGGGGACATGGGTTCGAGCCCTGGTCCAGGAAGATCCCACATGCCACGGAGCAACTAAGCCCATGCGCCACAACGACTGAGCCTGTGCTCTAGAGCTTGTGAGCTACAACTACTGAGCCTGCATGCTGCAACTACTGAGCCCGCATCTTGCAACTACTGAAGCCTGTATGCCTAGAGCCCATGCTCTGCAACAAGAGAAGCCACCGCAATGAGAAGCACGTGCACCGTAACCAAGAGTAGCCCCCGCTCGCCGCAACTAGAGGAAGCCTGCACGCAGCAACGAAGACCCAACACAGCCAAGAATAATAAAATAAATTTTAAAAAAGATCCTGCTGTGATTTACGTCAAAGAGTGTTCTGCCTATGTTCTTCTCTAAGAGTTTTATAGTGTCCGGCCTTACATTTAGGTCTTTGAGCCATTTTGAGTTTTTGTGCACAACTGACTTCTGTATGTTGATTTTGTATCCTGCAACTTTGCTGAATTTGTTGATTAGTTTTGACAGTTCTAGGATTTTCTGAGTCTTTAGGATTTCCTATATATAAGATCATGTCATCTGCAAACAAAGAGAGTTTCACTTCTTCTCTTCCAATTTGGATGCCTTTTATTTATTTATCTTGCCTAATTGCTCTGGCTAGAACTTCCAGAACTATGTTGAATAGCAGTGGTGAGAGTGGCCATGCTTGTCTTGTTCCTGATCTTAGAGGAAAGGCTTTCAACCTTTCACCATTGAGTATGATGTTAGCTGTGGGCTTGCCATAAATTGCCTTTATTATGTTTAGATATGTCCCTTCTATATCCAATCTGTTGAACAATTTTTATCATGAAGAGGATGGTGTATATTGTCAAATGCTTTTTCTGCATCTACTGAGATGATCATATAATTTTTATCATCTTTTTTTCTAAATAAATACACCACAATAAATGTGGTGTATCATTTATTTATTTTTTCTAAATAAATATACCACAATAAATGTGGTGTATCATTTATTTATTTTTTCTAAATAAATATACCACAATAAATGTGGTGTATCACATTTATTTTTTCTAAATAAATACACCACAATTGATGTGGTGTATCACATTTATTGATTTTTGTATGTCGCACCAGCCTTGCAACTCAGGGATGAATCCCACTTGATCATGGTGTATGATCCTTTTGATGTGCTGTTGAATGTGGCTTGCTAATATTTTGTTGAGAATATTGGCCTGTAGTTCTCTTTTCTTGTAGTATTCTTATCTGGCTTTGGTAACAGGGTAATGCTGGTCTCATAAAATGAAATAGGGAGTTGTAAGGATAGGTTTTTAAAGGAGATATTAGGTCCATTGGACTTGTGAGCTAATAACGCTTCACCGGCCTTTCCTTTTCTTTCTTAGTTTGAACACAGAACACATACCTGGCAGTTGGAGAAGTCCAGGGAACATAAAGATGAAGAAAACCCAATTTCTATGTTTGAGGAGCTCTCTGTGTGTGGTTTGGGTGAGTAAGCTATTGATGTAAATGATAATTATGACACGATGTACAAACGCATATAAGACGATGGTCAAAGCAGGGCCCTCCGATCCTGGTGACCCTGAATGTCTTCAATCCCGGTCACTTCTGTCTTCCACCTTCCTTTGCTATTTAGTTTTCTGGTCTATGAGGTGTTTACCTTGTTTTTCTGAGTATAACTGTGTCATATTTTCTTATTTTGTCTTTCATTGTTGGTATTTAGTGCATGGAGGTGCTAGTGAGTTCTCAAAGTGAATTCTCATTGGCATCTGCATCAGAATACATTGCTGCTGCTGCTGCTGCTACTAAGATTTACTGAGAGGTTCCCGTGTGTCAGGCTCTGTGCAAAGCGCCCTACTTGAGTTCTTTGAACATAGCCCACCTAGCAACACTTTTGCAAATTCTGAGTTTATGGATGACAAAACTAAGGCTTAGAAAGGCGACAGCTGACTTGCCTTTGCTTACATCATTAGCAACTCTTAGAGCCCGGATTTGAACCTGTGTCTGAGATTAATACCTATAAAGTTATCCTTCACCCTGGATGGCTTCTGATAGTGCCCTCCTCAAAGCTGCCCTTCTGTGCACTTGGGTTTACTGTCTGGAGAGGAAGGATGCTGTTCCTTTTGAAGGTAACTTGCCTTCATCTAAATAACATTCTCTCTGCAAGCATACTAGTTCTCCTAGAAAACAACCTTCTGAATCTTACAACACCCTGGGTGACAGGGAGAAACATGAATCCCCACTCGTTAGGGATGTGCCTCCTTGTTCTGGAGCAAACCCTTTCTTCCCATCCCTACTTCTCATCCAGTTCTATTACCATTTACATCACCTGGTTTCCCAGGACCCCTCCCCCAACACACACACATACACACACACTGTGACAAAAGGCCTCTTTGGTTCAGGGAGTCACGGCAGGGGTGAAACCACACTGTAATGTACAAGATTTGCGGAAGTGAAGAGTTGGTAGATGCCAGCATCCAGTTCCTCCTGATCAGTTCTTGCCTTGAACTTGAACCTATGAATGGCTTCCACGTCTGAACGAGCCCTGACGGGGACGGGACAGTCAAAGCTTTCCCACTCCTGTCAGCAGCATCCTGCTTCTGACAGGACCCCTGTACTATTCTGGGACTCAGGTGGGCCTCCAACCACCAACTAGACCTGGCCCCCAGAGCTCTGGGTACACAGGTAGTAGCCCTGGGATAGTATTCTCCCGTGTATACTCTCCTCTCCCAGCCTACTTTGGTCCAGGCTATAGAGCAGGCTTCTGCCCTGAGTCCCACACCACAGTGTGATTTGTTGTCTCTCTCATACTCCAGATCCATGGCTCCCCCATCCCCTTTGCCCTGCCTCCCCCAGTCAGGGTCCTGTTCTGAAGCCTCATGCAGCAGGTGTGTATTTTGTTTTTTCTGTCTTGCTCCTTCCCGCCTAGCTCCACTGGGGCTGCTTTCTACCCCCAGCCCCCAGGATGGGTCTTGTTGCCCGTGGCGGACGCTTGGGTATTGGTCACCAGCCTAAATCCACCTTCCAGCCGCTCCTCCCTCCTGTTCAAGGCGACAGGGAGGGATCTATGAGCAGTGCTTGCTTGGCTTATAATACCCTGCCTGTCGGTTCTTGCCCCTCTGCACGTCACCACGTTTCTTCAATCATTTGGGCACCACTACCTGCTTCAGAAGCCCTGCTCACTTGATGGAATTAATTTCAGAGTGAATTTGACTCTAGGGGCTGTGCCTCTCACATGCTTGATGGGTGAATTTCACGACTGAGTTATAGAATTAGAGGCTTAATCTCACCACCACCCCAAGCCCCAACACAAAATGGTTGAATAGAACTTTGATTTTTCGTAGAGGAAAAGGAAATCTGGAATATGAACCGTGTCCTGACCCCCAGGTTCCCGGCATTCATCCTTCTGTTCGTACTGCTGGTGGGGTATGTGTCTGTGTGTGGAATGATTCTGGGGACCTTTGTAAATAGCTTGGGAAGAATTGCAGGCTGCACTTAAAGGGGAATCTGAAGGCTAGCTGGCCTGGGTGGGGCTGGGTGGTAGGTGAGGAAAGTCATTTTACCGACGTTGGCGGTAACTTGTTCTCTTTCCAGGGCAGAGGGATGATGGCTGTTGGCATGGGGACAGTCATTTATTGCTGCTTCCCAAGGAACAGAAAAACAGTGGCCATAGAGTAGATAGGACAAAATGTGAATTATTTCAGTAGAGGATCTGATTGATTGATTTAATCTTATTTTTGAGGAATGCTCATTCCTTTAAGGCAAGAAGTAGCACACAGTAATTAACTAATGGGGTTATCTGAGGTCTTATTTGCAGAGCCAAAAATTAGTATGGAAGAAAAGATATTCTCTCCTACCTTAGCCAGAAACTCACATTGCTTCATCTGAGGTTTGGGTAGGTATTTGAAATGAAAGGTCAAGGGATAGCACAAGGAAGAAAGTTTTGCTTATATTGGTCACTTGTTCCAAACTCTGTTTTAAGAAATGCATTTAATTCCCCACCGTAATGGTTGTGAATATCTGTCCTTCTTCAAAGACATTTTACAAATGTCTGGGTGGATTTTTTTTTTTTTTTAGCGCTCAACCTAAAACTTTATTGCACACTGACAAGATAATCAGATATATTTTAAACGCTTAATAGGAACAACTAACAAAAATATTGAAACCAAATACAGGGGTTAGAGAGAAAAATATCATTGCTTACTAAAAATATTTAAAATAAATACTGCTATAAAGAACACAAAAAGCATTTTTTTTAATCACGTCACTAAGAAGCCCGAGTGGATTTTTGATGGTTAATGTAAGTATGTTACAATCTACAAACACTTCTTTCTAATAATAGTCTAATGGAAAAAGCAAAGGACTACTATAAAGCAGATTACACAGTGTTTGGTACACAGAAAATGATCAATAAAGGTTAGTTATTATTATTGTCAGATATGTCCACTACATGTATAACTTTCGGCAGCCCACAGAACTCTCTCACATATGAAAGTGGCTTGCCTCTATCCTGGGGTTATAGCAATAATGAATGAAGATAATTAAAAATGCTTTGAAAACTCGAAAGCGACAATCCAAGGCAAGACACCGTCATTTCCCTTATTTCCCAACAGGCTTCTGAACTGCTTTATCATTAGCTGGTGTGTGCTCCTGGCATGCGAAGTGGTTTTATTATTCACTGAAATCAATGTAGTAAAGTCAGAAAACCCTAGTGCATGTGATGGGAGACATACTCCACACCAATGCCCAATACAAGGGAATGCTGGCTTTCTCCAGTTTTTTTTTTTTTTTTAAATCATAGGGTGACTTCCACCAATATGGACAACTGGCTGTGGGCTACATCTGGTCCTTCATCTCCTTAATTAGCCTGACCTGGTGGAGAAGAGTACTTCCACATTGGCCTCAGGAAACAGCGCTTTCGGAGGGTTACCTGTAGGTTGTATCAACACTCAGGTTGGCTGCAGCTAACTCTGATGGAGGCATCCACGCAGGTAGTGTGTTCCCAGCAACCCATTTTGTCCACTCAAATAAACCAGGCTCTACGCGGATCTTCAAGTGATTTTCTTGTTGTAAACCTTAGAGGGAAAATAAAATGAAGATGAAGGAAGTATTACTATGTTCTCAGTGGAAAAGTAAATTAGAGGCCAAATTGTTACAAAAATGCTCATAAACCTTCTATTCTCTTTCCTAGCAGATGCTATATATAGCTTAAGGAAGTAAAGTAGGCAGGTTTGGACAAGAGTTTTTAATTTTTGTGTTATAAGCACGTGAGTTTATTCTGGTCACATCACCAGGATGTATGCTGGCTTTAAATGGTATCTGATTAAAGAAAAAGTCATTATCCATATAATTTATTACAGTTCTGTGACTACTATAATTCCTCTTTCTAAAGTAAGTTCCAAGATGTTCTTACCAAGAAACTTCAGAAATTCTCAGCATCCACTGTTTTACAATAGCTTACATTATATTTGCGTATCATAGAGATAGTTCATTTTCTCTACTAGAAAATCCAGTGTTGAATATTTACCAATGCCAGTGCACAAGTCCTGTGTTTTGTGATTGTGTAACTGTCCTCAGAGTGGGAACTGTCCCTGTTTAACTCTTTGTATTGCATTTAGCCAACAGTTTTTCCTTGCAAATGTGATAGAGAATGCGTTTGAATATATAGATGCATTCTGGCTTAAGGTTAACGAACAGAAGTCTCAAACGTAGTGTACTTTCCTTGTTGACTCAGCTTTTTCTGGCTTGTCTGTTTGGCATAAGTAAACAGTCAACCCTGTTTCTTCTAGTTTTCCTTCCAGTGAAATGAGAATGGAGATTCCTGTAACACAAGCTTCCACGGATTTTAGGGTAAGAGCTGAATATCTTTATAACAATGGTACGTTTGAACTTCTTCCAATGAACTAAAGAAACAAGGGTGATTAAGATTTACAGACACCTAGGAGCACCGTTCCCTGTCGTAAAGAGGCAAACAGAGCAGAGTGGGAGGAAACAAAGAAAAAACAAAACAGAAAAGGATCACGCTCTAGGCTCTAAATTACTGCCAGAGAACAATATTTTACAAGCCTCTAATTCATCGAAGAGAGCTTTACATTTTCAAGAAAAACATGATTTGTATATTCTCTTGATCTCACTTCCGCTGCCAGAGTATGATTTGGGGACTTTTGCAAAGTCATCTTCCAAAAGAAAGAATCACTGCTCAACATTTCAGATTCAAAGCTTTCAACTGGCTAATGTCCCCTGAGTAGGATAATTTGTGTCAGGTTGCCTGGAGACGGAGGGATGGGCTAGCTGACCTTTATCCAGTCTCACCTTTCAAGATGTTGTACGCAGTCTGCACACAGCGCAGGGACGGGGAGCAGTAGACATGGTCAATGATGGTGTTACTCTCTAATAAGGCTTCACCTGCGAAGGAAACCAGAGAAGAATCCATCCGATGATTTACGAAGCCTCAACTTGACTCTCAGTGTCGGAGCGGGTGCCAGACAGACCCTGCAAACCTCTGTTTCCAGGTGGGCGCTCACATAGGGCCAGCAGTTTCAGTCTCATTTTCAACAACTCTCCTGACCAGTGTTTCTGTGAAAGACCAAGGGATACACCCTTCTTGTCTATTTTCTTTCTGTCTCTCTGGTCCTAACAAGCAGTAAAATGCCCGTTTCTCTCTCATGGATAAAGTCTAAATGCCTTAACATGGCGGTCAAAGTCTTCCATGAACTTGTCTGTCTCTATCCCGCCAGCCTTGTCTCCCGCCCTGGTCACAGCTGATGCTCTAGAAACAAGAGGCTTGTTTCCTCTGCACTGTGGACACTGCTTCTCATGTCTATGACTTGATGTTGATCCTCCCACTGAGATGCTGTCCCACCTTCCTACTAACTTCTACTCTAGTCTCCTCTCATGTCTTCTTTTGTGCTCCCATGATACTTTGTACATAGTTCTATTCTTGAGTAACAAGAATACTCTATATTATTTATCCACTTACAAGCTTCGCCGAGGGTGGGGACTCACGCTTAGGTCCCCAGTACCTAGCATGGTGCCTTGCACAAGGTAAGTGATCAATTGACGTGTGTTAAATGATTGAACGGACAAGGCTGCTGCTGGCTCTGTGTGGCAGGTATGGACCTAGATCTGCAAAGAACTGAGCATCTTGGAGACTGGTGGGCCTCTATATTTTCAGCCACTCCTGGGTTGCCTTCTCATCCTTGCGCTAGAAGCTGACCTGTCTGCCGCACCAAGCCTGACCTTGCCCCATCACTGGACCGTCTGCCCCTTGATAGGGATCACACCTTGTTCACTTTGGCAAACCAACGCAGTGCCCTGGACCTAATGGTTACATAATAAATCCCTTTTGAATTGAGGAAATATAGTACTTGTAGGAAAGCCCCAGGCAGCATTTTGGCATCCCCACTGGAGCCAGTCTTTGGAAGAAGTCGCCAGGAAAGGCTGTGTGATCACTCCAGGACACTTACCCACGAGTCTTGCTTGCATACATCCGAACACGGTGATTGGAGCATCTTTCTCGTAATCTCGGAAACCGCCACTCCGCTGAGGTAAGCTATGAGGCATGTTCAGGTTAGTGCGTACGTAGCGACCTGGAAAGAAAAGTCAGGCCGAGGCGACGTGAGTTTCCTATCTCCTTAGGGCTTCCACTGCTGGTCCTGCCAGCCCCTCCACTTCCATTCCTTTTTGGCCACAGAGACTGAACTGAGCTCTCTAGAAAATATTGAAGCTGACCTCCTCCTTTAGTACTGTGTCCTGGAATCCACGCTTCCATTCCGCTGACGGAAGAGACAAGAGATAGTTTTTAAGGGAAAGTAACAACCGGACACTCTAAAGCAGGTAGGATTCTCTGAGGTGCAAGCCTCCCTATCTTAAACATGCCACCCAAATGAAAATGGAACCAAAATGAGCCAGGGAGGTCTGGTCATGGACCAGAGGGAGGTCTGGTCATGGAATCGAGACACCTGTCTCTGCCTCTAACTTTGCCATGTGGCTGTGGGGCAAGACATCTGCCTTTTTTGGTCCATGGTGTCCCAGTTTATAGAATGGGGGTAAGAACACTTCTCTCTCCCCTAACACTCCAATCTGGAAGGACTTATAATGTAACAGATGACAGGCATTTCATAAATGACTCCATCTAGATAAAAGTAGCTTGACTCTGCCCCCTAGAGGCCATGATAGGTATGCCAATGCTGAACAGGCCCACCAATTACTGACCTTTGGCGTCGAAGCACTGGGATAGCCAGTACTTCCCAAAAACGACATCCATCCTCTCACCGTGCCGACACACAAAGAGGCATCTCTTCTGAGGGCCAGGCTGGCCGCTGATCCTCAGAGGCTGCAGAGAAAGAAAGGCTATAAGTGGGGACACACACATAGACACGTCTCAGAGCTAGCTGGGTGTCAGGTGAGCTGCGCTCTAGAACGAGTTTCACTAATGTTCGAGTGGGATAAGCCCCTTAACTGCCTCGGATTTCTATAAGATGGGGGTGGTAGGCCTCATGTACTGACCTCGCAAGTTATTTTGAGGCTCAGATGAGAGGCACTGCAGGTGCTTTGCAAAATAAGAAGGGCTACGAAAATGGTTTTATTGTTACTGCTGTGCTGTTGGTAGGATTAGTATCTGGCCAATACTGAAACACGAAGACCACCTGAGTTACAGCTCAGGGGCAAAACTAGCCAGGATGGAGAGACGGCCATGTAGCGGGACAGCTTCTTCCCCTAACGAGATGCTCCATCAACTTCTTCAGGGAGCGAGGACTTTTATTACCACAAATACATCTGCCACATCTCCACCGTGTGGTGGTCCGAAGGCTACTCCGGCCAGGAGGTCCCGCTTTGCCCATTCTAATCGCAGGTTAGGCTCTGTGGTCTCGCTGCACGCAAGACGGTGTTCCCAGAAGTGGCTCGGGGAGGGCAGTTGCTACCTCTGGGTGATGAAATCGGCAAGTCTAGTCAAAGGCTTGTCCAAACGGCTCTGGTTTCTAGAACTACTGCGTGGATCCTTACAGATGTTTCTAGGTTCCTTCTTTCTGATGGAGTCAGCTGTTCCCAGCTTCCTCAGGGCTGCCAGCTCCTACTGGCTTCACATTTGCCAATACAGTACATACACTTTACAAACTCCTCCATTCTGTACCCTTTCTGGCATATATCGGACATACACTGAGCGTTCACTAGGTGCCAGGAACGGTGCTAAGAACCGTATCCTTATTTCCTTTCATCTTCACAATGGCCTGTAAAATAGATTAGATACAGTTGACCCTTGAACAACTTGGGTTTGAACCATGCAGGTCCAACTAATACACAGATTTTTTCCCCAAAAGTAAACACTACGATAAAATCTGCAGTGTGTTGAATCTGAGGATGGAGACCCGTGGATCTGTAGGAAGCAAACTGGGTAGGTGGAGGGCCAGCTGTAAGTTGCAGGTGGATGTTCCACTGTACGGAGCATGGAGGGTCGGCATTCCTAACCCCCGCGTTGTTCAAGGCTCAACCGCGTCACTACTTTACAGATAACATATCATCCTCTCTGCAGAGCAGCCTTCCTTACCAGCCTAGACCCAGATGCTGGGAGTCATTGTCAGCACCACCCATCTGACTCTTCCTAAGCCTTAAATTTTTATATATCTTTTAGGCTCTTGTGCCCTGAGAGATAGGTAACCCTTTGGGGGCAGCAAGGGCAAGGCCTCCTCCTTAGTAAAAAGGTGCTCAGTGAATCCTGAGCAGAGTTGAGGAGGCGGCCCTGACAGTCAACCTTACCTGGGTGGGCTGGCAGATGACGGTCAGGGGCGTCGTATCCCCCAGGCCCTGGTCCTCATACTGCCGCCTCTCCAGGATGCCATCCCCAAATGAGAGCGCATTGGAAGATGATGTATTTAAGATCGAGTAAGAACTGCAGAGGAAGACAAGGAAGACGTTAACTGCTTTGGCCAGAAGTCATCAGCACTTCACCCCTGGGCTCAACGGGACTGTGGGAATGAGTAGGAGACACTCCCTGGGGCGGTGCAATGGCTGGGAAAGCCGAGCAGGGGGCATCCCATGCCTGCAGAGGAACATCTTTTTAAAAAATTGCTTATTGAAGTATAATTAACTAACAATATCATATTAGTTTCAAGTGTACGACATAGCGATTTGGTATTTTTATAAGGAACATCCTGTTTTATACTGAAGTCTTGCAGTTAATAAATTAGTGGTAGATGGATTTCTGTACTTGGAACAGATGCGTTCATCCCTGTGGGCAGGGATGGGGCCTGTGATTCTGTGCTTATTAGGATGCCACAGGCGTGGCTGGCACCCAAAGCATGCTGCAGAATAATGAGGTATCAATTTTGTACCATTGTCTCCAGCTCTTTTTCTGGCTCCAAGAAATAAACAATTCCTGTTGCCTTTAATCTTTTCCATGGTGATTTCCATCTGAACTGACAAATAAGAGGGAGGATTTTGACCGTCTCTACCACTTTGCCTGTGGCGCCTAATGGTCAAGGAAACCTTTGCCCATTACCCACTACTCTACCTCCTTCAGTTTCCAAACCCCTCCCCCATCTCAATCATACCTCCAACAAGATGATTAAATACAGCATTTTTCCAGAGGAGACCATTCTCACCAGATGTGTAGAGCTTTGAGCCAAGAGCTCTCATTTCTGGATGTAACACTGTAACTACAGAAGCCCCAAAAGAGGTCTTGCTGAAAGACAGGCAGCAAATCATGCTGTGTTTAAATTATTTTGATTAGTAAGGCCTCCAAAAAGCTTTATCTAATAAACACTGCAATTCAAATATGGTTGTTAGGCAAATCCAACAGACATCACTGGGCAGCGTCAAGGGAGAACATTTAAATTTTAGATTTCTTGCTTCTTTACAAATAGGGTAAAGTTCCGTATGTATAAAAGAGCACTGAATCTAAAATAGCCATTAGCTTTATGGTTATTTAATTTTTTAATATTTTGGGGTTATTTCTAAGGAAATCTTGTACCATTCACACAGTCTAATAGGCTGGTTGCTTTCCTTTATTTTAAACCGAGACCCTCCCAAACATCACACCGTTAAAGAAAATTCATTTTCACTGTCTGAGTCATCACAGCTTCAGCGCCCGAGATGTCTGGATATATGGAATCATCCTGACATCTTACTTGTACATGTTCCCTAATTTCTTTACTTTATTACAGCTGTGAAGACACTGCTAGAATCCCTCCTCTCTCTCCTTCAGCTCAGCCGGCAGCGAGACTGCCAGCCTCCTTCTCTTCTCAACTGTCACTGTCATCAAAGCCCCCGACTCACTGAGGCAGTTTGGGGCTGTCAGTTCCAGTAAGACAATAGTCAGATGCTTCGTGTTGAGCGCAGAGTAGGGAGAAAGCTGCACCTGACGCCCAGCACATCTTCTCAAGCATCGGAGAGACACTGGCACCTCCCTAGGACACCTCAGGGCTGTGTGTCAGCCGAGAAGGACCGGCCAGCCTACCCCAATTTAGAGGACACGGCGGGACTTGCACCAATTGGTACGTATCTGGAGGTGCTCAGAACCCGGCAGGGTGCTCTAATAAGGGTGGTAGGAAAATATTTCCTTAGGAGGGACTCGGAAAACTGAGGACGGGGGAGGAAGAGTTGTGAAGGGCTGCTGACCCCAAGTCCCCACTTGTTGGTTGCTTGAATCCCCTCTGCAACTTCCCATCAAGTCGGCCACGTCATGCTTGAGGACCCCGTGGCTCTCCCTCCCCCAGGCTACCTGTCATTAGGGGCGAAACAAGGCTGTCTTACAGGAGCTGGGCTCTGCCTCGCTGAGTCATTTCCACTTCTGGGGTTAATTAGGAAAGTGCAGTTCTTCTATAGGATCGCTTTTGTGGAAGAGACATTTGATTTGACAAGCATGTAAGAGAGGACTAGAAAAGACAAGTTAGAAAAAGAAAATAACCGTAAAGCCAATGGCTCTTGTAGATTCAGTGCTGTTTTAGACACGGCCCTGATCCACATAAAGCTAAGTCCTTTACAGCAGTGTTCACACACGCCTCTACGGGAAAGGCAATTATCATCTCCATCTCCTAGATTAGCAAACTGAGGCTCAGAGACGTCATGTTAGTTGGCCAAGGTCACACAGCTGGTGAGTGGGAGAGTCAGGATTTGACTCTAAGACTACTGGAGTAAAAACTCAAATTCTTAATTACAGTGTCCTAACAAACACCTAGTATATTAGTATTTCCCCCACTCTCAGCCGGGTTGGCTGTAGCAGCTGATAGTGAAATTTCAGACATGGTTCCCAGGGAAATAACATCACTAGTAATCTCTCAGAATAAAGGGAGATGACACACAGACCTCCCTGGGATCCATGGACTGAGGTCACTGAGGATCCCCTCCCATTTCAGCAGAGCTCTAACTTGGGCAAGAGTGGGTTTAGATGCAGAGATCTGAACCGGGTCAGCAGAACTTCTCCCACATACTCTTCCCACAGGGAGCCCTACTTTTAAGAATGTGATCTGGGAGCTGTATATCATCAAATAATCTTTTGATTCTCCGTTTCTTCACATATATTATGCTTTTTTTTTTTTTTTTTTTTACAGGGATAAAACGGTGACTTTGGAAACCCAACTTAGAAACATTTCTGAAAAAGCAAAGGTCCGGGGGGACTTTCCTGGTGGTCCAGTGGCTGAGACTCTGTGCTCCCAATGCAGGGGGGCCCGGGTTCAATCCCCGGTCAGGGAGCTAGATCCCACGTGTCATAACTAAGACCTGGCACAGCCAAATAAATACATAAATATTAAAAAAAAAAAAAAGTAAAGGTCTCGGGAACACGAGGCAGCTTTGACCTTCCAATTTGTGCCCCCAAATGCTGGATGTTCCTTGGGTGGGGACAGGGAAGGAAGAGGAAGGGTTGCTGGGGAGGCGGTTATGAAGGAAGAAGATATTCCTTCCCATCCCTGGGTTTGTGGTTTATTGGCTTGCTGCTAACCAGGGTAGGGGACTGTCTTTTCTTTTCTTCCTCCAGGCAAAACACTCACTGAAATTGCCTGTCTCTGTTATTACTGTCATAAAAGAGAAGCAGTGTTACACACCATGCAGCTGGTGCTCAGAGCTTCCGGCTCTCAGCCACGTTGGCACATGGCAAGAACAAGAGGGAGGAAAAACAAACCAGCACGCACACCCTGGCCAGATGCCCGCGTGCACCAGGGAAGGGCTGGCTTTGAACTCCTCCGATCAAGAAACATAAAAGAGGAACAAAAGGCACCTCTCTCTCAGGACAAAGCTGGTCATGCAGCACAGGTCACTCTCAACGTGGGACCAGGGTGGTTTGGGGGCAAAGCAGGAGTGAGGGATGGGTGGAACGCTATCACTCTCCAGAAAACTTGGGTGGGGGAGGGACCGCTTGCCTTTCTAAGGCTCTGGCGGTTGCCCATTGCCACAGAAATGGTCTCTGTCATCTAGGCATTCACATGCCAAGTCTCAGGACTTGCTCGGGGTCACCTCACGGTGAGGGGCGGTTCGGTTTCCTGACCCTTGCAAATCCTTTCACTACTGGTCTGGCTGGCATAGTGGGAACCTGTCCTGCTTCTCTGGGGAGTCAGACCCCTCCGTGCAATGACCCAAGAAAGAGTGGACAGAAGCCCCAAAGCCATAAAGACTCAGTGCTGGGATGACCCACACTGAGGCCAGAAGAGATGGTCCCCCACGCAGCCTCAGTTTAGTCTCCAGTCAGGAACTCAGACAGATGTTACATCCAATGGAGGCAGGCAGAGCAAAGCAGGGCAAGCCATCTCCCATTCTTCTCATGCCCCAGCTCAGCCCTTCCCTGAAAGTCTGGAACCAATAGGGCTTTCTTCCCCCTCGGACTTCATTTACTGGCACTGCTGCCCTGCCCGTCCAGGATCAAGTCCGTTTCCCTGCCACCTCCTCAAACTCCACAATGTTCTTTGAAAAGCAGCAGACAGAGAACTTAGCATCTGCTCACCCATGAAATATCCAGGTGCTGCACTCGTCAGCCTTGGTGATGTAGTTCTCAGGCAGGAGTCCGGAGCAGCCTGTGGTTAGGGACGTGCCATAGATCCAGCCCTCGCTGGTGCTGGTCTGCTCCATGGGCGACATGAAGATGAAGTCCCCAGGGACCAGCTCCAGCTCATCGTCGTTCTGCGGGGTGTAGGGGTAGATCACCTGTAACGTCTGAAAAAGGAGGAGAGGGATGCGTGAGGCCCACATCTGACCCATTCTTCTGAGCGCCTCCAGGGCCGGTCTGTGTGCTCTGCTCTAACAGGGCACACGTCCAGAAGCTGACATTGACAGGTGCCCCTGGGGTCTGCAGGCTCTGAGGAGATCTGGATTCAGATCAGAAGGCGTTTCTTCTCTTTTCAGGGTACTGTGAGTATGTGCTGGCGCTCCTGGCTGTCTCCAGACTTTCCTTCAGGCATGTCTTTGCTTCAAAAGATACGGTTTTTAGAAATTCATCTGAAAACCTGTAGGCTCTCCGGTAAACTTCTATACAAACGGGGTTGGACCTAGTTTTCTCTGCTCCGTCTGCCGGGGTAGGTGCCACAATAGACCCTGGAAATGCAACTCACGGGAAGGGAGTCTTCCATGCAGATGTCACCGATGCCCAGATGGAGACTCCCCTAGGAAGGCTTTGGGAATGAAGTGTTCTCCCTTCCATGTAACTCAGCGGCTTAAACAAGACATGGTCCCTGCCTTCAAGAAGCTTTCTTTAGGGCTTCCCTGGTGGTGCAGTGGTTAAGAATCCTCCTGCCAATGCAGGGGGCACGGGTTCGAGCCCTGGTCCAGGAAGATCCCACATGCCGCGGAGCAACTAAGCCCGTGCGCCACAACTACTGAGCCCACGTGCCACAACTACTGAAGCCTGTGCGCCTAGAGCCCCTGTTCTGCAAGAGAAGCCACTGCAGTGAGAAGCCCGCGCACTGCAACGAAGACCCAATGCAGCCAAAAATAAAATAAATAAAATAATTTAAAAAAAAAAGCTTTCTTTAAACCTCCATTTTTAACAAAGGCCTAGAAAGAAAAATATCTTTCGCAGCCATCAGTGTGTCATGTCTGTAAACAGCTTTTGTCAGTGAACAGATGGAGACCACGTGTTCCTTCTTTGGGCTCAGAAAAAGCCCCCAGGGCCAACCTCAGGCTATGCCACTTGGCTGATTTATTCCACTTTTTGTCTCCTTTTCTGGTATATAGAAACATCACAGGCATAGGCATGAAGATGCTTTGGAAAACATTTCTTTTACTCCATTTTTGTTAACAGCAGGAGACCTCAATAGTAAGGAAAATATTTTCTGTGTTTCACAAGGGCTAAGAGGGGCTGTTCTATCAGCTCTTCCTTTGATCTTGAAGCTACCAGTGGCAGGCAAAATATTCTGGTTCCCACGTACAGGTTTTTAACTTTGGCCTCTGTTTTCTCATCTGTCAAATGATACCCGGACTATAAAAGTTAAATGAGACGACCTAAGAAAACTCCTGAGGCCTCTGGTACACAGAAGGAGCACAATTATTTCTATGACCCATGATGGCTGGCTTTCAAGGGGTTACCTTTCCGTCTAGCTGATGCTGACCCCTGAATCCTGTGCTGGGTAGGCTTGTGAGCTCATCAGCTCACTGGGGTCAAGGTGATACATCAGAGCATGTCAATAAAGAATTTCTTTCTGGCAGTTGCTAATGAGAGGAGCCAGTAAAAATATGATTTTCCCCCCAGAGAATGAACACGATAATGTACAGAACTTGACTACCTGCTCCACTGGATTTCTGATGTCCCCTTCAGCCCTAGATCTTCTTGCATCCCATCGCCTTCCCACTCCTCTGCCACATACTCACTCAAACCATGTTTCCACACTAACCAGGAAGGTTTTTTTTGCTGCGTTGTTAAAAGAGCTTAAAGAAAACAAATCTTAAATCTATAGGCTAGGTATGTGCTGAGACACCAAAAGGAACATTCCTTTTCCTGGAACAGGGTGGAGAGAGGCACCAAGTCACGGGGAACAAGTCTAAACTCAACTCAGGTTCCTCAGACACTCAAGTGCAGCATAGTCCTGGCTGATGATGCCTTTGACTTGGCAGAAGTGTCTCTTCTTTGAGAACCTCAAAAATGACTTGGGAGAAGAACTCATTCCTCCTTTCACTTGGGGGCGCTGGGCTAAGTGTTCTAGCTCTAGGCGATCTCCAGGGAGATCGAGGCACAGAAAGGAGCAGAGGGGACATCGTGTCCTGGGCAGAGGGTAGTTGGACAATAAGGAGCTTTGATTTATCGAATAATCAATAAGAAAACCATCAAGGTATTGCGGCAAATCTCAAATTATAACCGGTGCCCAGGTCCCCATAGCCCTTTCGCACTTACCAAAAGCGTGTGCAAAAGTCAGCCCAAGTTTGGGGGATCTCAGCTCACGTGCCTAGTTTTGTCCTATGTGGTACTCTTTTACGTTTAGCATCTACTTGTAAGCACTCTTGAGTCTGTCTCAAGTATGTTTTCCCTCCCTTCCTACTTGGGGACTAAGCTCAAAGTTTGCTGACTGACATCTTGGGAAGGGCAGATACAGCCCCAGGTGATGACAGGAACTGACCCTCTTTGCCTCTGAAGCCCTTTTTACTCTCAGTAACAATAACAGCTGTGGCAATTTTGTCGTTGTCGCTATGCCCACTCTGTGCTGGCTCTTACGGTAGGACCTTTCCATATGTCCTCTAGTTCATGCGACAGTCCAGCAAAATATTGTCGGCATTCTGCACACAAGAGAACTAAGGACCGGATTATTTTCTAGAAGTTGTAAAAGCGAATCTAACCACCGCTAAAGTGAGGGAGCCAGGATTTGAAGCCATGTGTGCCCAACTCCAGAATTTATGCTTTTTCTGTAACTCTGTCCTTCCTCTAGATTTCTAGTGCTTGACACATAAAACTGGCATGGCACACTGGGATGGCTAACGTGGAAGAGATGGTGTGAAGTACAAGCAAGCATTTGCACGCCCACATCAAGTGAGCATCTGAACAGAAGAGGGGTGAGACCCCAGAGGGTTCCAAAGCATCACTTGCTGAGTGTCCTTGCCTAAACCACTGGCCTCCTCCGGACATCCGTCACCTCACTGGACCAGTTAATCAATCTGCCTCCTGGGCACAGGAGGAGGAGAAAGGCAAGTAGAGGTTTACATATGCAGGAGGGCACAGCTAAAGCCAGATGACCTCGGACGGAGAACTTTATCAGGAGGAGCAGTAATAAATGAGCTTTTACAAATAAGAGATAAAAGAGGCCATGTTATTTTTAGAAAATAATTCATGTGGGCGCTAGCTGCCTCTTTCCCTCCGTGCCAGTTGAGCAGAATGTGGGTCAGGCAGAAAAGCAATTACCCTCTGAGTTAACTGGAGGGCAGTGTTGATTAGAAGATATTCCTCGGAAAATTCCATCGCCACCTTCCTTCTCTTAGAAAGGTGACTGCTCACCGTCCATTGGCATGCCACCCTTGACTTTTTTTTCTCTGCCCTCGGAAGGAATCCAGCCAGCCACACCTCTCTCGTTCTATTTAGGGCTCATGCTAAGCAAGTCCAGGAGATTTCAGAATTCTGAAGTAAGATTAAGCCCAGTCTCCTTGCTGTGTCTTTAGAGAAACTTGCATCAAATGACTTGGAAGGAGGACATGACATTCCCATCAGCAGAGCCAGACAAACCTGTACGTCCCTGATACTCTCGGGCCCCGCGCACAGTCCTGGACCTTTGTCGTGGGTTGGCTCTTCCAAACACTTCCAAAACAACGATGAGGTCGCCTGGCCTAGACCCTGACTTTCTAACTCTTTTTCATATTTAAAAAACACATCTAAAACAGATGTTAAAAGGCTACGTAAACGAACAAAATATCAGTTCTTTTGCTGCTGAAAAACTAGGAAACGATTTATACATATGTTTCGTAAATGTAGTTAAACTGGATGACAATTGTTGCAAACTCTGTGGTCTTTTTTTAGACGGGCTGCCCGTCTTCATTGGTCAGAACCCCTGGCTTCTGGCTTCAGTTCTGGTCCTAAATTGCTCTTTAGCTTTGGACCAGCCACTGAATCCCTATGTCTCAGCTTCTCCTTCAGGAAAAAAAGGACAATAAGACTCTTCAGAGATGGCACGTGCTTGTCCTGGAAAGCAATGTCAATTCCTTCAAAAGAAGGATGCCAGGACCGTGCCAATCTTTCTGCCTGTCCTGGAATCAGTTGTCCCTCTCAGGTCTCCCATGTGATACACACAAACTCTCACAATATTTGGTCTGTGCTTTCATTTCATATGGACCACATTTTAAAATTCCCTGGTGGTGCAGTGATTAAGAATCCGCCTGCCAATGCAGGGGACATGGGTTCGAGCCCTGCTCCGGGAAGATCCCACATGCTGCAGAGCAACTAAGCCTGTGCGCCACAACTACTGAGCCTGTGCTCTACAGCCCGCAAGCCACAACTACTGAGCCCACACACCACAACTACTGAAGCCCGCGCGCTCTAGGGCCCGTGTGTCGCAACTACTGAGCCCGTACTCCAACTACTGAAGCCTGCGTGCTGCAACGAGAAGCCACTGCAATGAGAAGCCCGCGCACCGCAACGAAGAGTAGACCCTGCTCGCGCAACTAGAGAAAGTCCACGTGCAGCAACGAAGACCCAACAAAGCCAAAAATAAAATAAAAAAAATAAAATTTTAGTATGTTCCATGGTAACTTGCATGCCACAGACACGCAGCAAATATCCGTTAGCTATGTGTTCAGGGTTTGTTTGGGGTCTTTTTTGTATTTAGGTGTTCTCCTCACCTAAGATCAGGATGGTGTCTTCTACCTGTTAATACTGTGAACTGATAGAATATTTAAAAATTTATCAACATGCTTTTCTATCTATTCTCCCATTTCATTTCTATATCACTCCAGTAAGTTTGGCAGGGCAGATAGAACAATGGGGATATTACACTTGGGACCCAGAGACAAGAGATGCAAGCTCAAAGCTTCCCAGTGAGCCAGCCAGTGCTTGGATGAAATTCCAGGCCAGATGACTCCTGGGCATTACTTCCCTTTGGTGTCCATCTCCCCACAGCAGCAAGTGCTACTGGTGCTGATGGCACCCCGGCACCCCTGGCAGAGTCAGGAGCCCCAGGGAGACATTACCTCGTGGTTAGCAAATCGGATATCCCGGGAGAATATGGTCGCCACCCAGTCGCACCCGAGTTTGACATCAATGTTCTGGGCGAGTTTCTCTAGGGTGGGCAGGTGGCTGGCTTGGAAGTGGTAAGCCAGGGTCACGTGCAGCTGCTTCTTATGAGGCTCCACGTGCACTTCTGGAAGAAGGAAGGAAAGAGGCAGCTGTTGCATCTCAATGGTGAAGACAAGGAAAAACACAGAACGGTGCCCTGATAAATCTGTTTCCCAAATAGCAGAGGACAGAGTCCCTCGGTCAGACAAAACCTGTGTCTCTCCTTCACAGCAGCGGAATAAGAGCGGGGCGGGGGATAAAAACCCACAGTCCGAGAGAGAAGGAGCCACATGTCTGGCTTTTCTGGACCAGCTGAGAGACAATCATTTTGATTGGCAGCTGCTCCCAACAAATCCAGATGAGTGTCACTGGCCCCACCATTCAGATGAGGAAACCGAGACCTAAAGGGATGAGCTAGTTTATGTGGAAATAAGGAGCAAATTTTGTCATCATGGGACTCCCCAGGTTATCTTGCCTTCGTTCTGAAATCAAGCCTCTTAGCTTCTGGGTGGCTCTGATGGAGAAATGAGGGGAAAAGATGGATTATTTTCAAAGTTTAAAACAGGGTCTCTCAACATCATTTTGGACCAGATAATTCTTTGTTATAGGGGCTGTCCTGTGCATTACTGGGTGTTTAGCTGCAACCCTGGCCCCTACCCACTAGATGCCAGCAGCACCCCCCAAGTTGTAACAACCAAAACCGACTCCAGACCTTGCCAAAGGACCTCTGGGGAGAGATGGAGCAAAAATCACTCCGATTGAAAACCACAGGTTTAAAGTAGGCAGACTGTTATTCTAAGACACCCTAAAAAGCAAACCAAAAGACACCAGCCTACCTACACAAGGCAAGAGATTTTGTCTTTTGTCCGTCTTTCAGTGAGGGAGATTCACCTACTGTCCAAGCTCAAACACCAAAGAAGACGCAACTAGAGGGAATTTAGGGAATTCCAGAAATTAAGGGGCTTGCTCAAGTCGCACAGAGGTGGAAGAATTGTAGAAGTTGGGGCTGTGGTTTTGAGTACTTTTCTGTTATACCACATGCGTTTCTTTGGTGTAAGCCCCCCGAGGCGAGGGCTCTGTGTCCTGTTCATGGATTATAACCCCCTTACCCCCCAACCCGTGTTCAGCACCCCACGGGCTTTCAGTATTTGTTAAATGAATGAAGACACACAAATGAATCGCCTTAAACCATCAAGGATGGAGGATGACACTTCATCTACTCGCTGACGGAATCTGGGTCTGCCACACGTCTGAATACCATGACACAAGTTCTAGGGCAAAGACCTGATGGCCCGCTTCCCACACCGGGCCACCCAGTTCTCCGAGTCGCCAGCAGGGGGCCGAACCAGGGCCGAGAAGCCAGCCAAGCCCACCGGTTCTTGCAGAGAGGACTCAGATGGCTGGGGAGGAGCTGGCTCGCCCCCTTCCTGGCAGGAAAGCCTGCAAGGGCCCGCCTGCCTTTTGCTCAATATGTACTTTATGAACTGGCCGCGTCCTGCCTGAGACCTGCTTTACTCACTTGCGAATGATTTGGGTTTTGTGGCTACAACATTAGATTTGGTTCTTGTGGGAGTTTTAGTGGTTTTGACAATAGCTACTGTGGGATGAAAAGAGCCATTTCCCTGAGGTGGAGGGATGGGAACAGGAAATAATCTGCCTATGAGGCCATTTCTCTGAAATTTTATGCTCCTGTGAAGGGGGCAGGTTCCACCGAAGTCAGAGAGCAGAGACGAGTCCCTGGGGACAAAGGGGTGGAGGTGGGGCATCTAAGGAGAGCAGGCTCCCAATGCACAGAGGTGACCTAAGGGCCCGGGTTCCTCTGAGAGTAGAGACCTCACTGTGATCCTGTTCAGTGATGCCGGGCCCTCACCACACTCTTCCTAGAGTCCTGAGCCCTATTTGGGGATTTTCTGGTAGAAAAGGCCACTGAGAAATAGGCCCAGAGCTGGGGATGAAAAGAGCAGAGTGGGACACAGGCAGGTGAGGTGGAGGCCAAAGGTCAGGAGCCCAGGGAGCAAAGGGCGGGGCTGGCCAGCTGGGGCCTCTGCCAGCACTGCGTTCAACACTCAGGACCCGGGTGGGCAGCTCACGCCCTCCACTCTGATCAGGGCGATGGCCCACCGGCCCCAGCACCGTGCTCCCTCCTGCCTGCGCTCATGCCACCTGCCCTCCTGCAGGGCCCTATTCCCATCCGGTGGATCAGCGTCCCGGGGTGACTGTCCTTTCTTCTGTGAAGGGGGCCCCACTCCATCATCCCATGGCGGGATGATGGCCTCTCTTCTCACAGCTCTTATGACACGGTGCCTGGAGAAACCACCTCTTCTTCCCTGTTGTGTCCCTCATGGATAAACACACAGTAGGTGCCCAATAAATACCTGCTGATCGTGACTTCATTCTAAAGGGACCAAAAAGACTCCCCGCCCCCCACCGTCTGTCTGTCTCACGGCAGGCGAGGCTCTTGCGGAGCTGTCTGCACCTGCAGTCACACAGGAAGGCTCTGCAAACCTCTGCCTCCTGTCCCGTCTCGCCGCCGCCCGCCTTTAAGTCAGCACACATCCTGAGCGTCCCTCCAAACTGATTCCTTTGACGGTAAACCTCAGTTGTTAGCTTGAACTGAGACCTCCCATGCAAAGAGCAGGTGACATTGTAAAGGGGTGGATAAGGGCCCTTTTGAGGCTTAGGGGCCTGTCTACTGGGCTTCAGCAAGTCGAAAGGTGTTGGCTCAGTGGATTTGATTATTACTGGATGCTAAGTGGTTCCACTCTACTCTCTGTGCTGTATGACCCCCTGAGCAAAGACCTCGGTCCACACGGAGGGGACGGGGAGACCCAGATTAATACCTGCCTGGGATGGGGGTTTGGAGGAGGAAAAGAAGGTTCTTTGGGAATTCCCTGGCGGTCCAGTGGTTAGGACTCCACGCTTTCACTGCCGAGGGCCTGGGATTCGATCCCTGGTCGGGGAACTAAGATCCTGCAAGCAGGGCAGCATGGCCAAAAAAAAAAAAAAAACCACACACAGAAAAGTTCCTTATTTCTGAACAGGGAAGAGATGGTGGGGCTGCAAAGGAACACATTTATAGTTCAATGGGAACAGTCATTTATGTACCTTCAACGTGGGTGTCAGGGAGTAGACACTGGACCTGCTCTCAAGGAGGTTAGCAGAACTGTAATTTTTTTTTTTTTTTTTTTTTCCCGGTATGTGGGCCTCTCACTGTTGTGGCCTCTCCCATTGCAGAGCACAGGCTCCGGACGCGCAGGCTCAGCGGCCATGGCTCACGGGCCCAGCCGCTCCGCGGCATGTGGGATCTTCCCAGACCGGGGCACGAACCCGTGTCCCCTGCATCGGCAGGCGGACTCTCAACCACTGCGCCACCAGGGAAGCCCTGAATATTTTTTAAAGGGGCAAGAGGTGTGGGGTCCTGCAGGAAACGGCTGTGTTCTTGGGCACGTTCTGCCCATTCCTGCAGGACCCTGTACCTCCCGACTCCACCCTCCTCCTCCACAATCATTTCCTGTCCCTTTCCTTCCCGACTTTCCAATTCCCAGGGCCCAGGGCATGCCTGGCAGCTGGAAGCTCACCGGTTTTGGAGGCAGCCTCCGCAGCAAAGTCGGCGGCAAACTTCTTGAGGACCTCTGCGCTGTCTTCCTTCACGAAGAGGCCGATGAAGTTGGAGGAGGTATAGAGCTCCAGGGGCAGCGGGGCTGAGAACTTACACTTCCAGCGACTGACGGTGGTCTGCAGGGCTTCCCCCAAGGCGTCCACCTTGCTGTCCTCACACTGGCAGGGAAACAAGAGGCTTCGCTCAGAGACAAGGGGAGATGTCTGCCGCTACTTACCTTTGGCATCCTCTGCCCAGAGCTGGAGGCTGCTAACTGAACCATCATTCCTGTCTGTGAGCAGGGAGAAGACCTGCAGTCTCCCAATTATCTGGAAATGGATTATCCGACCAGTCAATTAAACTGAGGCGACGGACAACCTCTCCCCTCCCTCTCTCCCTGCTCCGATGTGCTCCTCTGAGCCCCGCCAGAATGCAGTAGGGCCGGTCCAGCAGAAAGCAAGCATGAGGGATGTGCCAAGAGAGTGTACAGCACCCCACGATAAGTCGTTGTGTGTTTTCTACAGTTTTGCATCGTTTGTGCCTTTTCTATTCCACTTACATGATCCAAAGTTGACTCTACCTCCACCCCCATGATACTTGGGAAGAATGAGGCTGCAAGAGCTGCAATATCCTCATCCTCCCCCCGCCTCCCCCGGGCACTAGAAGAAACAATGAGAGTGTCTAAAACTCTGAATGCTTCTGAGAAAGAGCCTGGATGACTAAGAGGAAATGATCATCATTTTAATTTTCAGCATGAATGGTAAAAGAGAAGGTGTTAGGAACATATTTTCACCTATAAAAGGTGGAGATGGGGGAGAATATGAATGAGATTCTGGAAAAACAACCCCCAATATTAGAAAAACATATTGTCTTAAAATGCTACCATTCTGCTTCATTGTGACTATAGCTGGACACGTCAATTCTTCTCCATCTCTGCAGAGAAGCAAAGTAGATGCAGTATGTTTACATTTATTGGAATGAGAGGGATTTGATTCAGTCTCTGCATAAGCTTCGTGACGGCTAGAATTATGGGCTAGGTAACTATGGCAGGGGAAATGTATCCTAGCCATCTCTAGAAAGATCCAGCACGGCAAAACCTGTGGATGGTGTGCAGGAGGCTAAAGTCTCTCCCCCCGTCTATAGACTATGTTTTTCATCCCCAGCTCTCTAATGTCTGCTCTTTCCTCGTGAGAGGGGAGGGAGATGACAGACAGGAGAAGCTAGGTTAGAGAATCCATTCCCCTTGTGGCTACCAGACAAGTGTGTCACCCAGTGGGTCAGGCTTGTCCCCTGGGTCCTGAGGAGCACACGGTCATCACGATGCCACACCAGACCCAGGGTGCACCTAGGTCTCGGCAGGTGTTAGAAAGAGGACCAGGGTGAGCAGCCGTGGACCCCACTGATTCCTCAAAGGCTCACCCAGCTCTGGAGCCCGTGACTGTTTCTACCAACATCCTGAGAGGCTCCCAGCTTGTTTTTTTTTTTTGCGGTTCGCGGGCCTCTCACTGCTGTGGCCTCTCCCGTTGAGGAGCACAGGCTCCGGATGCGCAGGCTCAGCGGCCATGGCTCACGGGACCAGCCGCTCCGCGGCATGTGGGATCTTCCCAGACCGGGGCACAAACCCGTGTCCCCTGCATCGGCAGGCGGACTCTCAACCACTGCGCCACCCGGGAAGCCCAGCTCCCAGCTTTGACTCCAGTCCCCCGGGGCTGGAGGGATGCAGGCGCCCCGGGGTGGGGGGCTGCGGCTCACCATGAAGAACTGGCAGAGGGTGATGTGAGGGAAGATGTTGTGCGCCTTGTTCTTGCCGCAGATCTGCTTCGATTGCTGCCAGAAGTCGGAAAGCTTCTGCGCTAAGGGGCCGGTGGGGCGGAGGTAGAGGACGTACTCCCGGGGCAGGGGGTCATCCAGGAAGGGGTCGCCGACGTGGGAGAACAACCTGCCAGAGAGAGGGGGGCCGAGCACGCCTCACTTGAGAACAATGGAAGCAAAGGGAGAACTGACATCAAGGTCCATCCTGGGCAGCCTCCACCCCACCAAGCACCGCCAGCGGGAGGGTTTTCAGTTTTGTACTTTAAACATCCACCCCTCGAAGCTCACACTTTGTAACCAACTCTCAGATGCACCAACTTCTCTACTCCTGCCTGTCCTATCGCATGGGCATCCCACGACTCCCTCCTAAGGCCGCTCTCCAGGAAGTGTTTTGGATCAACCCCAAATCCTTTCTCAGGCCATCAGTACTGTTCCAGCCCGGCCTGTCCCTCCAGCTCCGTCTAGGATTAAACTCATGTGCCTCCAAAGATGAGGGAAGCTTGGAGGGTCGCCTTGTGGGGTCAGCCCTGGGTAGCGATATCCTGGAAGGTAAGTAAGTAGGATATTTCTAGATCCATTTGCCCGATATCTAGGATGAATCTTTAAGTGAGTGGAGGAGGGGGCGGAAAGCATGACAGAGGCTCTGTCTTGGAAATGCTCTGAATTTCTTTGACAGCTCTGAGGAGAGCACACTCTGGGGCCAGGACGGGGGCGGCGAAGGGCTTGACGCACAGGCTGGTCACATGGTCTTTGGGATCCTTCCCCTCCCCCCCCGCCCCCAAAGGGCCCGTTAGACACAGGCTGCACATCCCTGCTCATCCACATACACTTAGAGTTAATTACATGCTATTTTCTCAATTTATTTATTTCATACCAACCAGTCACATGCTGCCTGAACACTTCTTCCTCCTGTGGATGCCAAGGCTTTTTGTCTGGAAGAAGAAATCAGATTTCTATTGTTAGTATTTTTAGCCTCCTATCAGCTTTTCCCACTGCAGTGGCAAGAGTTGGGTGTGAAGCAGGCACTGTTAAGCCTCCTCAAGGGTGTAGGGGAGACACCTGCAGCAGGGCACCCCCCCAGGGGTCACAGCAAGGCACAGGGACGTTAGGACTTGTGATTAATTTCCATGTAATTAGCATTGGATTTGCGCAGCCTAACAGCCCATGCCGTCTATTTTTAGCCATTTCCACATTAGACTTTTATTTTTGCTTCCCTAAAGGTTGTCATGTCTTCCTTTTCCCTCCTTCCCTTTCACCCACTCACTCTTCCTGACCCAGATCCCCTACAGAACATTTTCTCATTCGCAGCCTCCTGGCAAAGTGTGCTAGAAAATGGTGCTTTTTAAAAATTTTTTTAATTATTTAATTTATTTTTTATACAGCAGGCTCTTATTAATCTATTTTATACATATTAGTGTATATATATCAATCCCAATCTCCCAGTTCATCCCACCCCCACCCCCCACCACTTTCTATTAAGGCCATTGAGACTTGAGGTTAAATGCCCAGAAGGACAATTGGTCTGGTTTAAATCCAGTGCCTCCTCCCACTTTCCTCCAACTACCACCAGCAGCCTCAGACTGGATCTATCGTCTCCAACAATTTTACAGACATCTTTGGGGATGAGTAGCACTTGGTAAAAGGGGCTGGCTGGAGAAGGGCGGCTATCACTCCCACTGTGGGAGAAACACTCAAAAGTACTGTGCATGGTGGGGCAGGATCACAGGGTGGCGCTGGCAGCGAGTCACTGCCCTGCTCACGAGCGTACGAGGAGAGTGCTTCTGAAACGTCAGACAGGTCTCCAAAAGCCAAATAGTTCTGGGTTTGTATCCAGCTTTGCTACTTGTCCGTCCGTTCAGGCATTCAAGTTTATGTTTGCTCAGTACATACCTACTGAATTGCTATGACTTTGTCAGCACTGTGCTAGGCTCCAGGAATACACTGAACCACAAGACTTATATGGTCCCTGCCCTCAGGGAGTTTTCAGTTGAGCAGGCGTGAAAATGTCAACTGCACAAATAATTATTTAATTACATGGGTGGTCAGTGCCATGAGGGGAGAGCACAGAGAACATTAAGCACATAGGATTGGGACACCTGATCTGAGCTGAGCCGAGGGGGAGGGTGGGGTGGGCTGGGTGTGAGGGGCTGTGGTGATGGAATTCACTGAGTACCTCTCCTCTACAGTGAGGAGCCTTGAACAGTGCCTGACTCACTGGAGGCGATCAATAATTGGTTATTCCTATCCCTTTATACTACCCTAATTCAGGGTCCTTGGGAGAGAGAAGAGACGGTAGGAATTTCTAGTTTAAACTGATGTTCTTCCCAAGCACCCTTTTCCTGACTGTCTGCTGAACCCAACTCCTCCTGCCTTTTCCTGGTACCTCTCTGGAGCAATGAGAACCCATGATGCTGTGACAGTCACAGAGGGTCAGATTGGAAGGGACCTAAGACATCAACTGGGGCCCCAATTTCTTCACTTGACACAGGGGGAAATTCAGGTAAAGGAAGACAAGTCACGTGCTTAGGGCAGCCTGGCTGCGGTGAGCGCTGAGTGAAGGGCAGATTCCAGCCTGATTCAAGGCCAGCCTCAGTTGCTCTTTTCCACAGTCCAAAGAGAATCCCTTCTTTTCCCCCACGAAACTCTGAGCACAAATACCAAATGATCAGAATAGAAAAATCTGCACAGCTAAGTAGAACTGCATTCTAGAAGAGAAGCCTACTTACAGTAAGATGAGGTTATGAAGAAGGAAGACCTCAGAACCCCATGGAAGAGAAGCCGGTGCCGAAAAAGCTGGAAACACAGGAAACTCCTTCCCACACCTGCATAAGGTGCTTAATTGTTGCCAAGATGCAAGCCCTGTTTCCTTTACCACTTACTAGATAATCCGAGGTCACCTGTTGTGCTTTTTCAAATCCTCAAGCCGTGTACCCACAAAAGAACACAAAACATGGTCTTTTAGAGGTTAGAATCTTTGAGGGATTAAGCTCACCAAAAAAAAGACCCATTGTTTCAAAAACAATTGGGAAAAGGAAAGCTCGCTTGCAGTACCATGTGCTATTTATATAAAGGATCCAATATTTTTTTTCCTAGGCTCTTCCCCCAAAGAAATATATTTTATCTGAAGTTTAATTTATTTTTCCTTCAGCACTAGGAATGTCCTCTGGAAATGAAAGATCTCATTAAGTTATGGTCCCTGTAACTCAAAAGCCAAGTGCTGGAGAGGATTCAAAGATACAATTGAGAAAGATAATGAAAGGTTTGGGTGATAAGGCCGTGGTGAAAGGCTAAGGAAACGCCAATTCTTTTTTCTGTAGAAGACAAGTCTGAGAGGTCCTCAGCGTTATGGAAGGTTATCATATCGTTGTAGCTTTCCTAGCGAGGGTCAGCCAAAGTAAAAGAAGCTTTGGCAATAGCACAAGGGGCTCACGTTAGATTCCGGAAAGAACGTCCTGGCAGTAACGTGCTTTAAAGTGGCTTTTTGGTTTTGTTTTGTTTTGAAGAAGTTTCTAGAAAGTAGTTACCGATCTGAAACAGGTGTGTGATTCTCTAGGCAGGAGGCTGTAGGAGGAGTGACAGCACTGCGTCCCTCGGGTCCCGAGCCAGAGGCTGAGCTCTGCTACTCCTTCAGCCACCGCCAGGCTGATGGAGGTTTGTGCTGAGTCTGTTCCCAGAACTCTGCCCACAAAACAGACTGAACACAGGCAGTGGCAGAACATCTCTCCGCTCCATCCCACTGAGGAAAGCCTGTTGCCATAGAGTTGCCACCTCCATGGTCCACCGATGGGGTAAATGCCAAGAACCGTGGGGTGTGTGGGGTAGACCCCAAACGCCAGGCTGAGCTTGAACAGCTGCTACCCTCAGAGTGACTCAGAAGTCGGCAGAGCCCGCTGGGCAGATAAAGGGGAAATATCCCTTTCAACTCCAAGGAGAGATTCCTGGATCACAGCAGCCATTGAGTTGGGACTTTCATGGTAAGAATCAGAGGGACGTGTGAACTACTGAGATTCTGCTATTACATGAGAGCACAAATTTGACTTCGGACCCTGGTCCTAACCTTCCCAATTATGTCTAGGGTTCATTCTTAGCAGAGTGTGGAAAAAAAAAAAAAGTGATGCAAACTCTAATGCCTAAGGATGGGGAGGAAGAGCACAAAGCAGATAAAAGCAATGGCTCATCAAAAAACTCAGGCACTCAGCCGTGAGGAAATTAGCCAGATGGGGAGGAACGAGTAGCGCACACTGATAGCCTTGCTTTACTGCGGCTGCGGGGGCTGGGATTCCTGCCACTGTCTGCCCGCAGCTCGGTTGAATTTTGGGTCCGTGGTGGCTCTGGCCCCAGAACCCTGGCTCTACCCAACCACCAGGGTCACAGTTTGTGGGAGGCAAAGCAGCATCCTTCCTTCCTCCCTTCCACCCTCCTTCCCTCCTACTTTCTTCCTACCTTTCTCTTTATTTCCTTCTCCTCCCAAGGAACTCTTAGCAGGAAACCAAATGGACCAATACACCAAAAATAAAACCAAGAGTTTATTGGGTGTCGCTGTCTCAGCTGAAGTTTGACTGGCTGGAGCCCTTTCAGAGACCATGGTCTCTGGTACCCTCGGCTGGATTCGGGCCTGATGAGTGGATTTGGGCTGGTCCCATGTCCGGGTCCAGCAGGATCCTCACTCCCTCTTCAAAACACATGTTCTGAGCCAGACTGGAATTTCCTGCTTAATTGTCACCCAGGCTGACTTCCTCTGCAGCCACCCTGGTGCTCTGGGTTCCACGGAGGTCTCGGACACTCTCAGTAGTTCAGGTCTTCTCAGCCGAGAACCAGCTGTGTGCTAGGCACTGTGTTATCACCAGCAAGCAAAGAAGAGGGAAGGACGATCCTGGACCTCAAAGAGTTCAGAACGCAGATATACAAGCAGCTTCTTACAAGGCGATACGTTAATGGCCATAAGAGATGGGCCGAGTGTGCTAGGGCTGCTCTGAATAGGGATGCTAACTCGGTAGTGGGGCATTCTGGGGGGCTGAGGTTCTCACATTGTCCACAAAGCTACCCTAGGTCAGGATGCCACAGCAAACTCAGAGGTGCCATGGGAAATTGCTAATTTTGGAAGGAAACAAAGCCACCTTCATCATCTGTTGGGCATCCCATAAGCTACTAGTTCGAGGTAGTTACAATTTCTTTTTTTTAAAACTTTTTATTTTATATTGGAGTATAGTTGATCAACAATGTTGTGATAGTTTCAGGTGTACAGCAAGGTGATTCAGTTATACATACACACGTGTCATTAGTAAGTAGTCGCAATTCTTTAAGAATGAAATAAAAATATTATTTTTCTTTCAATTTTGTGTATTATTTTTTCACACGGTCCTTAAATTGTTAGGAGCGACTTATTGAGTTGTTTGGATCTAGCTACTAAATACACAGAACCATTAGGTATTTATGTTGGTCTACAAGCTCTATGTAAAAATTACTCAGACTCTAAGGATGCTATGAACTGAGAAGGTTGGGAATCCGTCTGGGAAGAAACAATGATTGATCTGGATCTTCAAAGCAGAGTCAGAGCTGGCTAGAGAAATCCACAAGGAGAGAAGGGCATCTGAAGCGAAGACCACATCAAGAGCTAATATAGGAAGGTGAGAGACAGCACTGTATGGGCGGGGAAGTTAGAATTTGGTGATACTAGAGCAAAAACGGCAAGGCTTGAAGAAGGTAAAAATGAAGCTGGAAAGGGGACAGCTCACAAAGGTCCTTGTGCTATTTTTTATGCAGCGGGGAACAATGAAGGCATGATCAGATTTGCATGTGAGGGTCAGATTCAAGGGAGATAAACTGTATGCTGGAGACTATTTAAAAGACCTTGACAATCGATCAGAAGAGGGACACTGAGTCTTGAACTATAATGAGGGTGGGGACGTTGCCTAAGATGTTTGGGTTGTTGACTGAATGAAGCTTGGAGACGGGTTAGCAATTGTAGCTTGAAGGCCTATGTGGATGGCGCAGACACCCCTGAGTGAGAATGCGGGGTAGAAACAAGTTTGGGCTGGGGGGCGATGGGTGATGAGTTCAGTTACTGTCCCCTGGAGAATCTGGGGGTCTGGACTAACGACATCTACTCCAAGTATCATTAACAGACTCTGGGTCTGGTTTAGGTACCATTTCCCAAAAGCTTTCTCTGTTAGCCTGACTATGATTCCTTGTCTCTGTTTGGAAGCCAGACACTTCTTTTAGGCTACCCACTGAATTCCTATTTCCTGTCTAAGGAATACCTTCAGCTCCAAACTTGTTCAATACTGAGGTCAGTAAATACTCAAGCCATCCTTGGCCTAAGCAGACAGGTTACCCAGACCCCTAGGTTCTCCACGCTGACTCACCTCTCACTCATAGAGGGGAGTGAATCCCTTACTTTATTGCACTTGACAAAACTCAAATATCTGACACCTGTAGTGAAAGACAACAGGCATTTACATTATATAGTAATGTAAATAGTAATATATTTCCTCAAAATAGTAAGACTTTGATTCAACTAAGTAGAAAACGAATTTGTTGAACTTTCCAGTTACTTGAAGTTGTTCGGTCCTTGGCTTTGGTTTGCTGGTAGACGCATGCTCGTGGCCTTGGCATCCCATCTGCTCTGTGCATTGGTTCTCTGTGACTAAGGACTTATTCGTGCAGGAAAAGAGACAAGGGGTCAAGTAGGTAATCCTCCAAGTGGGTAACGCTCCCTGTGCAACCAAAGTTAAATGGTATCATTCTTTTGTGTAGCTAAGACAATCTCAACTTTTAGAAACATTTGAAGCTAATATAGGATTTTAAAAAAATGTTCACAGCATCCAGGATACCAATTGATAAATTTGCAACATCTAATACTGTGAATTCAATTAAAAGATGACCCAATTAATCAGATATCTCATTCCTTTTCCAGGATCTGCACTAGACCGGGGCAAACAGATAGAATCCAACTATTTCTATTTTTCTTGGCTGGAGAGTCTAGTCATATAAAGAGGCCACTGGCGCCACGAAGCCAAATTGAGGAATTCTTTTAGAGTGTATCTGCAAAGCAGACGGTGCTTTGTAATGTGGTTTTAGGTGGAAATACAGAGGCTTTTATTGTGCTCCATGAAGAGTCACCTGCTCAGTGCCAGCTTCTTTTTTTTTTTAATTAATTAATTAATTTATTTTTGCTGCTGTGCGTGGGCTTTCTCTAGTTGCGGTGAGCGGGGGCTACTCATCGCAGTGCGCGGGCTTCTCATTGTGGTGGCTTCTCTTTTGCGGAGCACGGGCTCTAGGCACGCGGGCTTCAGTAGTTGTGGCACACGGGCTCAGCAGCTGTGGCTCACGGGCTCTAGGCACACGGGGCTTCAGTAATTGTGGCACACGGGCTCTAGAGCACAGGCTCAGTAGTTGTGGCGCCCGGGCTTAGTTGCTCCGCAGCATGTGGGACCTTCCTGGACCAGGGCTCAAACTGTGTCCCCTGCATTGGCAGGTGGATTCTTAACCACTGCGCCCCCAGGGAAGTCCCAGTGCCAGCTTCTTTATGGATGATTTGAGGCAGCTTGAGCCTGCCTGCAGCTGACAGCTATCCTGAGAACAAAGTGCAAACAGGTAACTCTGCATCTTTGTTCTCTAGTAGGAGAAAAATAAGGATAAGGAAGTCCACAGTTGAAGGCCTTCTATGTATCAGGCACTTAGACGTTAAGCCTCATGACAAATGGTGAAGCCGGTATTGTTAGGAGCCTCCCTGGATCTGGGTGGCTCTACCCTGACAGGTCAGCTGTCCAGTCACCTCTGTGGTGGTCCCAATCCAAGGGCTGGTTCTGGAGGCAGTGACCAAAGTCTGCATCAGTCAAAGGAGTATATTGAGTAGTCAAAGCATGAGCCTAGGGCTTCCCTGGTGGCGCAGTGGTTGAGAGTCCGCCTGCCGATGCAGGGGACACGGGTTCGTGCCCCGGTCTGGGAAGGTCCCACATGTCGTGGAGCGGCTGGGCCCGTGAGCCATGGCCGCTGAGCCTGCGCGTCCGGAGCCTGCGCTCCTCAACGGAAGAGGCCACAACAGTGAGAGGCCCGCGTACCGCAAAAAAAACCAAAAACAAAGCATGAGCCTAGAACCCTGGGCAGCATCTCAGCCAATGGCCTCCAAACTCCATCCTCTCTGGAAACCCAGGGAGAAGTGGCCCCTAAACCTCTCACTGGGTGTGATCCTGGAGATCTGGGGTGCCTTCCAGGTTGTAATGGGACTTCATGGCAAGAGAGAGTATCCCCCATGAGCAGAGCCCCCATCAGGAGCAGGAGGGTATGAGGATGGGGTGGATGAACACAAAATACAGAGCAGACAGGAGTCCAGGCTCCCCAGTGGCCAGCGATGGGAGATGCTTCTAGAGTAACCAGCGTAACCCCCTGAATTCACATCCTGCAGCCCCCTCACCCATTACTGCCTATTAATAGAGACTTCAGTTTCTGATATGGTTACCCTCTCGGCTACCAGTGGCCAATAAGATCCTTACAGATTTAATCCCACTTTTAATTGATGATCAGAGGCCAAATGAATGTGGGGGAGCGTTTGTGGAGCAGCTAAGAGCTACGCAAGCCAAGGAGGGGGCAGTGGTGCTATTTTAGTAAAAGTTTAATAAAACTAAAGGACAGGCCGAATACTGTTGCCCCAGTGGATCCCTGCAGCTAGAACACGGGCGCTGGTTTGCAGCTGCCATTTCCCCGAAGGAAGTCATTTCCCAATTTGGAGGTTTCGTTTTTTCATCTCCAAAGAGGAGGGGATGAAACTGCACACAAGCAGGTTGAGAAAGAGAGATGGGGCATTTATAAAGTGTTTTGAGGTCCTCAGAAGCAACTAGAAGTGATAAACTGTGTCTGTGTTGACAAAGGACCTTGAGACCATCCTGTCCGTTCCTCCTTAGGACCAGACAAGGTTGTACTTTCTTCAAGGTTGTATCTTTGAAAGAATCTTTCCTGTTCTTACAGACCTTAAGAAAAGGGGATTCAACAATGTTTCTTTTTTGCTTAATAGCCCTTGTGCTCGGAAAGTCCTTCCAGCTGTGCCCAAACTTATGCCATGTTTTCTGCCCCTGGTGGAGTTGGTCACTCTTTCCTATATAACAAAATCATTTATCCTGTCACTTTCACACATGGGATTCTGGCTACTTTTGGTCACCAAGGCCAGTAAGACAGGCTTGCAAAGAGCCTGGGCAGTTCAGTCTAGCAAGTACGTCTCCGAAGTCCTTGCTGGCTCTGGTCTCCTCCCTGTGAAGCTGAAGTGGGGGCAGTGAGAGGCCCATCAATACACAGAAACCCTAATGGCCCGACCCATTTCCTTCGGAGGAAATGAACCTAATGGAGGACGACATATTGATCATAAAGACCCAGTTTCACAATCAGTCTCCTGGCGGTGAACCCTTTCAGTCGGCCGGGGCTAATGGCCTGAGAGCCATGCATCTAACAATCAATGGGATAGAGCAGGCCTGCCAGGGGGCCGGGGATGCTACCACCCAAAGGCCGATCAACGGGAAGAAAAAGCTGTGGGCTTTTATATGAAGCTAATCAGAGATGGGAAAAAAAAAAAATGCTGAGCTATCTGGGGGCTTAAGAAGGCTTTCCAGTGGAAGAACTTCAACCTGCGGTGAAGCCCTTCTTTCTCTCCTATCACCAAGGCTCTACTTCCCAACCCATAAAGAGCCTATTAGGCTGCTCTCCACAGGGGGTGCTTAGCAGGAAAAATGCTGCTTAGGTCCCCTGGTGTTTTTATGTGGTGGGCCCAGCAGCCGTGCGGAGAGGCCTTGTTTTGTTCCTGCTAAGAAGGGGCTGGGGCTCTGGCCTCTGCTGTTAAGGAGGAAGCCGTTTGTAATGCGGAAACCAGCCATTAGACCATGGGTGGTGACATAAGGAAATACATTGCTCTTTGCCTCTAAGTCTCCCTGGGATCTAGACAAGTCCTTTCCTCCCCCTAAGACCAATGAGTTTCTGCATGGAGGCACAAGGGAGTGTTTGCCGTGTAAAAGGAGCACATTCTTGGGAGCCCACCTCTTACTAATTGTGGGACTGCGGACAAGTTAATTAATCTGAGGATTCGCTTTCCCAGCCTCTTCCATGGGGCCAACGATACCTACCCTGTAGGATACAATGATGACTAATATCAATAACAGATCATGTATTTGAAGAGCTCGGCACAGCATCTGGCTTAGGTACTTAAAAATAACATCTGGGGCTTCCCTGGTGGCACAGCGGTAGAGTCCGCCTGCCAATGCAGGGGACGCGGGTTCGTGCCCCGGTCTGGGAAGATCCCACATGCCGCGGAGCGGCTGGGCCCGTGAGCCATGGCCGCCGAGCCTGCGTGTCCGGAGCCTGTGCTCCGCGACGGGAGAGGCTGCAACAGTGAGAGGCCCGCGTACCGCAAAAAAATAAAAAAAAAATAACATCTGTACAGATGCCTATGCATATTACCTAACAATCTTTGCAATTTTCCCAGAATAAATGTCTGCAAGTTCCATGCTAATAGGAATATTTCAAGACTGGGCACCAGCTCCCCTCTCTGCTAAAACAATCTCCAACCATCTGGGAAGGTCTTGAGGAGTACATGAGATTTGGGGGAAGAAAGAAAAGCTTTCCAGATAAGGCAGTAACACAAGAAAAGGCACAAAGGGAAAACCAGCCAGTGATGTGTGGCTGTCTGGAGAGCTTCCACTGAGGGGGGACACAGCCCAGATTGTCGGGAGGCAGGCAGGGGAGTTCAGATTCCATCAGGAAGGAAGCTGGGAGTCACTGAGAGGCCCTAAGCAAGGGAGGGACAGAGTTTCCGCTCACTGCAGGAATCCAAGGGGAGGAGGGAGAGCCAGCCCCGATCTGGGTGTCTATGGTTATCAGGCACTGGCGAGACTGGCCAGGGTTCCCTTCCTCCTCTGAGATCCTGTTACTAGTGCTCCCTATGGGGTTCTTTATTCCCCACGCCGCTGCGGAGAAATAATAGCTGAACCACCTCCCAAGGGAATAGGATACAAGTGTTAAACGTTCAATCCATGGGCTTCCCTGGTGGCACAGTGGTTGAGAGTCCGCCTGCTGATGCAGGGGACACGGGTTCGTGCCCCGGTCCGGGAAGATCCCACATGCCGCAGAGCGGCTGGGCCCGTGAGCCATGGCCGCTGAGCCTGCACGTATGGAGCCTGTGCTCCGCAACGGGAGAGGCCACAGCCGTGAGAGGCCCGCGTACCAAAAAAAAAAAAAAAAGTTCAATCCACTGTACATGCTGAACTATTATTATTCCCTGATAAACAGAGGATCAGAAGATGCCTGTTTTGCCCGAGGACACACAGCAAACGGGGGACTCAAGGATCCCAGAATCAGACGAAAGGAAATCACGTATGTGGTAGTGCCACTTAGTCCAGTCCCCTGCCTATAAATCTTGCCCAGTAAAAATGGCCAAGATTTATATTTTGATGATTATCTCCTCTCTCCTCTCTGGGACTTTACCATTTCTGCGTACTTTCATACACTTTTCCTCCTCTACGAGAGACCTGAGGATGGAACGCAGGTCTGGGCTCTAACTAGCCGCTCGGTTCAGTTTCACATTAAGGCTTTGGTCTCTGACTCTCTGTCAGTCCAGAAGATTCTGTTTCTAGGTTATGGGTTCTATAGAAAACCATGGAAATCAGGCACCCCTGGAAGGGCATTGTCTGTTGTGCAGAGTCTCTGCATCCTTGCAGAGGAAAGTCCAGCCGGTTTGGGGGCAAAGGTGTCCACTGCATAAAAGAGCGGCACTGTGGAGGGCGGGAAGGTTAATACAGAGCCACAGGGAGCCCCCAGACGCCTTTCAGGCCGGTGGCCCAATGCGGAAGTGCTCCGAGGTGTGTGGAAGGCAGGAAGGCTCCTGCAGGAAGACACAGGAAGCCGAGAAGTGACTGTGCTCAGGGAGGTAGGACGTGCCGGGGAGAAGGAGGATGGGGCTCAACCGATAAACACGACAGTAGGGCTGAAACTTTGCTCAAGACTTTTATATGATCACTCCCGGGTCCTCCTAACAGCCCTGAGAGGTAGGCAGAGCACCCTTGTTACTGTCATGTCACAGATGAGGAGGAGGGAACAGAGAGGTTCAAATTCTAGTGCAGCTCACACAGCAGCGTGCGGCAGAGGGGTGGCCCGGACTCTGACCTGCTTTTTCTTGCCCAGAGCTCTGAGGTACGACTGGGCCCATGAGGTTAATTTTGGCCGCAATGATTGGCAGGTGGGATTTAACGCGCATGGCGGGAACAGCCCCACCCACGCCCCACCATAAAGGATCTGCGAGAAACAGATGAAAAGGAGGAATCATTCCAGGTTGCAGAGATTAATTCTTTTCCTTCTCCCATTTCCACCTCCTCCCTCTCCAAGCCACTAGAATCAGCTAAAAATACTTAAACAGGGATGGTTTTTAGTCCCTCAGAAATAGTTTCAGCCCAAATCTTCGTAAGAGGCTCTGACTCCCAGCATCTGTGTGTCAGAGAAAAGTACAGACCAGACAGCCATTGTCGCCGTACACCGTCACCACATACCTCATCAAACAAGTGATTTCTTAGCTAAGAGGTAGTGAATGTTTACTAAAAGCCGGGCAATGTACTAACATTTTAAATAGAAATGATCTCATTCAATCCCTAGCTCTTTTGGGGTAGGTGCCATTGTTTCCCTCACCGAACAGGTAGGAAAAGTGAGGCTTAGAGAGGCTGCAGAATGTGGCCGCGAAGAGGAAGGTGTGGCATTCAAGTGTGTGCTCAGCCGCCAGGCCACACGTCCTCAGAGCAGATGGACGCCAGGACCAGCGCGGCCACTGTTTCTGGTTCACAGTGAGGCGAAGTGCAGTGACAATCTTCCATGGGAACTTGCTACAAAACACGACGGCACTGCTTTCTCAATCTGACTCATGACAGTTCATTTGTTTGTTCATTCACTCAAATATTCCTTCACCAGCACGTGTCGTGTCCAGATCTGTTGCCGGACACTATGCTGAGGGCTGTGAATATAAAGATGGTTGGAAACCATGGCTCCTGCCCTTAAGGGAAGTCACCCCGTGACCACTTCAACAAGCACGTATCAGAAAGAGGAGGAAGCCAACCTTAATGGAACACCTGGTATGTACTGTGCATTTCCAGGTATCAGCTTATGTGATCCTTAAGCCAATTCGGTGGAGTGGGTATTACTGCCTGCATCTTAATACACGATGAAACTGTGGTGTAGAAAGATTAAGAACACTGCTCAAGACAATCCTGGGATCAAAACGGGTCTTATTTTCAAACTCATGTCCTTGGCCGGCATCCCTCTTTCCCACCCCACCCCCATGCCTCTCCCTCCACTGAAGGATGGAGGTCAGTTTCCAAAGGAATACATGGATAAACAAAAATAAGCCCTGGATTTGAAGAATTAAGATGAGGGTCTTCTACCAGGAGGATGGGTTATTATCATGGGATTCTTGGGTGGACCTTTGAAGGAGGATGTGAGGCAGAGGGACACCACTGAGTCTTATGTGTGGCGCAAACTCCACCAGAGCCAATCCCATTCTGCTGCCACTTATTGCAAGAGGTATTTGTGGCTGGAGAGGGTGTGGAATATAGGAAAGTCTCCTACACTGTTGGTGGGAATGTAAGTTGGTGCAGCCACTGTGGAAAACAGTAATGGAGGCTCCTCAGAAAACTAAAAATATGATCCAGCAATCCCACTCCTGGGCGTATATCCAGACAAAACTGTAATCCAAAAAGATACATGCACCCCTGTGTTCATGGCAGCACTATTCACAATAGCCAAGATATGGAAACAACTTAAATGTCCATCGACAGATGAATGGATAAAGAAGCTGTGGTACGTATACACAATGGAATACTACTCAGCCATAAAAAAGAATGAAATAATGCCATTTGCAGTGACATGGATGCAGCTAGAGATTACCATACTAACTGAAGTAAGTCAGAAAGAGAAAGACAAATACCATATGATATCACTTATATGTGGAATCTAAAATATGACACAAATGAACCTATCTATGAAACAGAAACAGAATCACGGACATAGAGAACAGACTGGTGGTTGCCAAGGGGGAGGGGGCTGGGGGAGAGATGGAGTGGGAAGGTGGGATTAGCAGATGTAAGCTTTTATGTCCAGAATGGATAAACAACAAGGTCCTACTGTATAGCACAGAGAACTCTATCCAATATCCTATGATAAACCATAATGGAAAAGAATGTAAAAAAAAAAAGTATATATATGTATAACTGAATCACTGCTGTACACCAGTAATTAACACAACATTGTAAATCAACTGTACTTTAATAAGAAAAATAAGAATAGGAGATTTAAAAAAAGACACTGAAGTTGTATTAGGGTGATGGATTACGAGTAATCTTTTCTAGCAGTTTTTCTTTATTGTTACATTGTTGGTTTAATTTAAAAAGTTAAAGCATAGAATATGAGAAATGCATATAAAATCAATTTTATTTTCTCAAAAAAAAAAAAAAAAAGGAGTAATTCACACTAGGAAAAAAAAAGAGGTATTTGTGGAGACCAAAATCCAAGCTGGCAAAAGAACTGGACAGTCTTGGAGTCCACTGTGTGAATGACAACCAGTGTAGTTGAACCCGTGATAGGAAGGGGCAAAAAGAGGCGTCAGTAAGGGCCGCAGGGATTCAGAGCAAAGCGGGGTAGCTAGTTTAGACACCTGCTGCCACTCAGGGCTCAATATAAAGCTTGCCCATCCTATTATTACAGACCGTCACCTCCGAGAACACGTACAACCTCCTTACCGTGTACCCTGCACCTTCCGTGGCCTCAGTCCTGTCTGCTCTTCAGCTTCACCCTCAAGCATGCTGTTCCCTGGATCCTGTCTCACACTCCAAACCTTCCTCCTGTGTGTTCCTGTTTCTGCAAGGTCAACCCTACCCTTGGTTACCTGGATGCTTCCTACCTGTGCTTTAACACTCCACATGGAAGTGGAGTGTTCGTCTCCTCTGGAAGCTATCCCTGACTGGTCTGGGCACCCGGAACATCCCGTACGTGGCTGCACCCCAGCGCCTCCTGCATTATATTTAAATGATCTGTCTTGTGCAATAGACTGTGACCTATATGAAGCTGAGGCCATTTCTGACATTCTTTGCAGTCCTAATAGATGGTATAGTATTTGGCACAGAGTAGGTGTTAAATAATTTTTTTAAAAAGTGAACTTTATGAAGATGTTAAAGGTCTAGATATGTGGCAGACAGAGTCTACGGTGACACCCTAGTAATCTCTGCCTGCTGGCATTCACTCTGCTGTATAATCCTCTCCCATAGAGTGTAGGTGAGACCCAACAGAATATGAGTCTGGCCAGCCCTATTGCTTCTGTCCAATAGAATATGGCGAAGGTGATGGATGTCACTTCTGTGCTTCCACTGTGATACACATATAAGACTCTAAGGGACTCACTGCCCTCCTGGCCTTGAAGAAGCAGCATGTTGTGAACTGGCCATGGGGAGAGTCACATGTCAGGGAAATGTCAGTGGCCTCTAAGACCAGACAGTGGCTCCGAGCCAACATCCAGCAGAAAACTGGGGGCCTCAGTCCTACACCAAAAGGAAAGGAATTCTGCCAGCAACCTGAATGAGGTTGGAGGTGGATCCTAGTTGAGCCGCCAGATAACAACCCAGTCCGGTCAACAGCTTAATTGCAACCAGACTCTGAACAAAGAACCCAGCTAAGCCCGGACTCCTGGCCTACAGAGACTGGGAGATAATAAATGCGTGTGTTTTAAGTCACTAAGTTTCTAGTGTGGTGTAATAGAAAACGAATGGATGTCCAGCTTTTCAGGAAAGGGAAAAGAGGCAGGAAAGCAACACCAGTGGAGCATTGGCTGGTATAAGCTAGTGAGCCCAACCTCAGCATTAAGCAGGCACCTCAGTATTTGATGCAGGAGATGGGAGGCCTCCATCCCAGAACCAACTGAACCTGGCTAGTCTGAGTCCTTCGCCATGAATACATCCCATCTCATTCCTGCCGCCATTTAAATCTGATTTAGGCTGTTACTTGGCCAAGAGTCATAGGTTGGTACTTAAGGGAGGAGGTAAATGGAGCGGCCAGAAAACAGAATCAGAGTCGGACAGAGTGGGGCTGGAACCTGCGGCTGCTTCTGTCAAGATGCGAGACCCCGGGTAAATGGCCTAACCTCCCTGAGCTTAGTCCCCTGGGTAAGCAAGGCTGATTTCAGGGCTCTGTTACAGTTATGTGAAATGGCAAGAAGTGGCAAGTTCAAGGTCTATGTTCCCTTCCCAACCCCACCACCCGCTGCCCTCCCCCACTTTCCCTGGCTCTAAGGTTAAGGCCGCTATGGGATTCTCCTGGACCGAACAGGTCTTGGCCGATGCCTGGGAGGTTTACGCTGCAGCTGAAATCCCAGGAAATTGTACCCTGCCTGTTCCAACGCCGTGAGGCTGCTGAGAGATCAGGCCAATTTCCTGAAATGACTTACTGCTTCCCCTTTCACGGGCACTTTCTATATCATAAATGGGACTTGACCAAACACGTTGGGAAGCGAGAGCTGTCCTAACTCCCGTCCCCCAGACCATCACCCCTTTGCCACATCATCCAGTCCCCTGGGCCTTTGCCCCCAGAGCTCAGGGAATCAGGCGACGTCCCCTCAGGTGGGCAGAAAGCACACTGCCACCCTGGGTGGCCTGGGGGCCCTGAGGAAGCATCAAAGGAGAGCCTGTTTTTTGTTTTTTGTTTTTAAATAAATAAGCTCTTGTTTTCCCATTAGACTTCTGAGAGCTTTGAGCCCTTCTACCTCACAAGCCCTCCTCCCTCAAAGCCTTAGGAGGGAAGGAAACAGGAAACAGAATGCAATCACTAACTTTATTTTATGGATAGAGAAATAGAGCCCATTTGTCCAGTATCCCACAGCCTGGAATATCTAGATTTATCAGATGTCTACTAATACCCAGGACCACGTCGGGCACCCCTGAGCGTGACAGTGCGTGTGTGTGTGTGTGTGTGTGTGTGTGTGTGTGTGTGTGTGTGATTTCAGATTCTGCTAACAGTGTACGTATTAAGGTATGATGTTGAGGATGCTCATGGAATCTCACGCCTCTGAGATCAATCTTCTCGTGTTACAGATGAAGAACTAAGACCCGCCCAGGCAAAGGACAAGCACAGGAAGCCAGGTTTCCTAAGTCTCTGGCTCTGCCTTTTTTGCTTAGACCGTGCTGCTCGATTTCCTTTTGATCTAGCCCCACTTCTTTAGCCCCTGGGCAGGTGCTACTTTGCTCAGATGCCTTGGGACCCCCTTCTTAGGGAGCAGCGCCAGAGGGGACCCCTTGGTTTGCCTCAGGCCTTTCAGCTGCCATCTTGGCAGGGCAGCCCTCCCGCCCAGGGTCCTGCTTCTTTCTTTGACCTCCTCCCCCCCACCCCCCGCTGCCCCCGGTCCTACTCCAGCCCTCCACACTGGGGCACTACAGCCTTCGAGAAGAGCTAGAACCGCCCTTGGTGTGAAGGGAGCAGAGTCTGGAGAGCCAGCCGTGCGCCCTTCCCTGAGATGTGGGAACTGGATGCTGGCAATGAGCGGGGTGCCGCGGGGAGAGGGCAGGGAAAGGAGGAAGCGGCACAGCACAAGCTTATTTAATCCTCAGGGCACGTCTCTGAGGTGTTTTACAAGATGAGGAAGCTGAGGCTTAGAGAGGGAGGCAGCTAGGCTTAGGCTTAAAAACGTGCGAGCGTAAGAATCCAATCCAGTCGCTGGCTCCAGCGAGAGCCGTGGTCCTACATTTCCGAGGCACCAAGAGGACCTGACTCAGCTCCAGGTGGCTCTGCGTGACTTTCAAGGCCAAAAGCGCTTAAGAATTTTCCAAGCAGTTTATTCTTACTGCCTCATTCAAATGTCACCCCCAACTGCAGTGGGCCTCGCTCGATGCCTCTCAGGCCACCGCAAGGTAATCGTGGGCGGAAATGCAGGGCTTCATTCCTTCCGTCCTAATTAACTGACCCTCTTCCTTAACCAGCCCCCCGAGTTGCCCAGCAACACCTGTGCTGTGTGTAACCGGGACAGGGGCGCTGCAGTGTTTTTGGATACAAACGATTTCTCAAATTAGCTCCGAACCCCAGGAAACAAGACAAATTAATCAGTAAGGAAACCAAAGCAGATTATAATTAATTACCTACGTGTGGACCAGGTTTCTCTGTAGCCACGAGGTTTACATAAGTGCATTCTGCTCTGTTCTCTTTTTTCTAAATATAAATCCAGTTTTAGAATCCTAGGGCCTCGAGCCTCAGTTGACAAAGGCTAAGTTGACTCCGTCCCCAGCTCAAAAGAGGATGCTGAGTGAGTCACTTCCCCCTGCCTGCTTCCCCCTGGGTCGATAAGCCTCCCTCTCGGGGTGGGAGGGAAAGATAAGAGCTGAGGGCATTATTCTGGAGCAGAGAGCATGCCCTGCTCTGCAGAACCATTTTCATTGACATGGGAGGCTTTTCTGAAGCTGGCTGGGCAAAGCCCCTCCGAGGGGGGCAGACCATCACTCTGAGTGGCCACATTCTCTAGCCCGAGCTACCTCCCCGACCCACAACTTGATCCTCAGTTTCCCTTAAAAAAAAAAAAAAGTATAAAATGTTCAGGCCCTTTCCACAGAAGGCTACAAGTCAAAAAGTCAACTGCTACCTGAGTCTCTTTTATGGACGAGGTGGGAAATTGAAAAGCTGAGTGGGGCAAGGGGTTGCATGTTCCTTGGGCTTGTGTATTAAATTGCATTCGCGGTGCTCTGCAGCATGAGGTGACAGGGGGTACTAACGTCATTAAATGTGCTTCAGAGCTCTGGGGCTTCACTGAAACTCCTATTCACCATTGGACTGTGAAGGTGGAGGCTAACTTCTCCATTTCATAGAGCAGGGAACTGAGGCTTAGAGAAGAAAAGCAACTTCCCTAAGGTCACAGTGAGTTGGTGCAGAGCCAACTTGGAAGCCAGGACTCACAAATCCTTGTCATGTACCCAATCCAGTGCTCCAACCCATGTCTTCTTTCCGCCCCTTTGACTGTCCGTTGTGCATCCCTGGGAAAAGGACTGAGCTGGTGGGACAGCCAGTTCTGGTCCTGGCTCTGTCACTGTGTGACCCTGGGCACGTCCCTAACCTTCCTGAGATCGTAGAAAATGGAAAAGGCTTAGATGGATCTCAAAGTTCCCTTCCAGTTCTAATAGCCTGTGAGTTATATGTCCTGTGGATTCTCTTCCCTTTCATACACTGGGGCGGGGGGCGGGGAGTTGGGCTGTTTCTTTCCCCTTAGATGACAATGATGGGTAAAACAGAAGAGCCAGGTGTGGGCTGATCATGAAGAGTGGCCTGCAGGGGATGGAGGGAGGGAGGGAGGGAGGGAAGGGTCATGGAGAATCCTCAGTGGGAACTGACAACAGATACCAAAGCAGGAGTCATGCTTACAAAGACCAAAAGAAACGGAAAGTGTCCATTTCAAACTGCAGCCCTCTCTACAGGTGACAGCCTCAGGCCTCACTGTGCTCCATCCCAGCGGGAAAGGACCGTATTCCCTCTCTCTAAGCCATTCATGCTCTGTCTACCCCCTTCAGCTGCTCTCCCAGATGCAATACAAGTTGGGTTCCTCCAACTATTGTTCTGTGTTCAGTAGATAAGACACAAAGAGAATGATGCTTCAGGAAAATGAGATGCCGTTTTTAGCTTGTCAGGAAGACAATTTCCTTGAGGGGAAGAGAGAAGGCTAAAAGGCCCATCTCCATTTCTGGAGTGGCAGCCACATGCTAGAAGGGCAGCCTCCATTATCCCGAGGAAAAGACTTATTTCGTCCTGTAGTTTGCCTTTCTTAGCAATTGGGTGCCAATTTGGAATTCCCCTTCACTATTGTCCATAAAAATATTCCATCCGAACTGTGCTGCCCAATACGCTAGCCGCCAGCCACGTGTAAAATAAAACTAAAAATTCAGTTCCTCCTCACGCTGGCCGCATTGAAGGTGCTGGTGGCTACCATGTCGGCCGCACAGATCTGAAGATTCTCATCGCCACAGAGTATTCGAGTGCACAGTGAGATGCACTAGAACATAAACTCCCCAAGAGCAGGGACGCGGCCTTGTTCATTTCCAGATCTCAAGTACCCAGTGAAATACCTGACACATACTTGGCACTGCATTTATTGAATGAATTTACTGAATTCGTGGCTAGGCAAGTTAGATAGGGCAGAGAATATGGTAGTGCCAGTACAAGGATGCTAGTAATTCAAAATTACACCAAGAAACTCTGATTTCCTCTACTGTTCGTTCTCTAAGAGGCGTCTGAGCCCCATTGGTGCTTCCCTAGCCTGGGTACTAAGAGGGATATGAAAAACAACAACAAGGGAATTCTCTGGTGGTCCAGTGGTTAGGATTTCGGGTTTTCACTGCCAGGGGCCCAGGTTTGATCGCTGGTCAGGGAACTAAGATCCTGCAAGCCATACGGTGTGGCCGGAAAAAAACAAACAAAAAAACACCACCACCACCAAGAGTAGGTCGGTCAATGTATTGGAAGGAGCAGAGCAGAGGACTGGGAAAGAGAAGACCCAGGCCCTAGTCCATATTTCAATCACAGGGGCAAGTGGAGCCCCTTTGAATCTCCCTTGTAACCTGTACAATGAGAGTAATAATACTCTCCCCAAGGAGGTGTTTCTATGAACCAAGTGGGATAATGTAACAGAATACTTTGGAAGCTCTAAGGAGTTTGCGTCATTGACCTCGCCCTCAAGTTGCTTTTGAGTCCCACTGCCATGATCCTTAAGAATATTTTGCCTTATCCAAAGGCTCTCCCTGCCTTGAGATCATAATACCTCAGTCCATCGTGTACACGTCCAAGGAAAGATTTCTGCTGAAATACCACTATTATCATGTCCTGGAGCTCCAAAGACTAAAATGGCTCCCGACTGCCTGGGAGATCAAGACCTATCTCCATCTTCTAATACTTGGTAGGATTACGTGCCCCATGTGCTTAGGAAGCTCCTATTTCATGATCGGCAGATAGGCCGTTCCTGAGGTGAGAACCCTTATTCCTGTTACACATGTGTCCCTGCCCCACCTGTGCCTTTGCTTCTCCCACCTCTTCACACTGCATCTGCTCCCTTAGTTCACCCTGTCTGTAACTCCAGCCCCCAAACCCAGGCGCTCTTAGTGCCTCTCCTGTCTTGTACATGATACGTTCTCGCGCGTGGGCTTGTTCTGATGGTTTCCTGTGTCTCTGCTCCTCCACCACACGGGTCCACACTCAAAGAAGGGAGGTGCTCTTAGGCAGTACTTGGCTCCTTAGGGGAACCTAGGGACGGGGTTGGCGTGGTTGGCCCTGTAGGCCTGGGTTCCAATAGGGTCAGATAGATAGGGAACAGGGTAAGCCAAGAAGCTTAGCCTTGAAAAGACAGTCCGACCAGCTCTGTACAGGCAGACTATGCTTTTCCTTCAATGGACTCCATGTTTTAGCGAACACATTGCAAAATACCTTATGTTTAGTATGTAATGATAATAAAAATTTCATTTCCCCATGTTGTTATACTTTAGGTTGGTATCATTTCAGCCCAAAGGAACAGAATTTTAGTTAAATGAGGCTTTCCTCCAGAGAGCTGACTCCTTTGGGTTTCAGTAAATGGTCTCACCCTGGATCCAAACCTCCATGACTCCCACTACTCATCTAGAGGCTTCTCACACGGTACAGCAATGACGGATGTGACGTGCAGCCCAGTGACTTTAAGTGGCATTCTAGGGGGAAGCGGAGCCCTGGGATTCGCCAAGATCATCCCGGAAGGCGAGCCCAGGCTGTGTGCGGCCCCAGACTGCGTCCTCCTTATAGTAAACACCATCTTCCCTGGGGAGAACAGGGTTACAGCCAAGCAGATATTGCTTGTGTGAGGCCTAAGCCAGCGCCAACAGTTGTGGCTGAGTATAAACAGAATGCCCAATTAAAACACCTAATTATAGGGCAGACTAGAACCAGGAGGGGGGCTCTGTTGGTGGCCCCGAAGCCAGCTGCCAGCCAGGCTGCCGGCTTCTCCCAAATCAGCCACAACTGGTCTCAGACTGGAGTGAACCTCCAAGTGGACACATGCACTGGAGGGCTGGGGGGGCAGAGGGGGGCCCTCCAAGAGGGGAGAAGGCACGCCTCGTTGCTTCTAAGCTCCTAGGGCTGTGGGAGCGTTCTCCCAAGGAGCACCCAGGAAGCTTTCTGGAAGACTATAGGGGGAGATGCCCCTTAGCAGAGGAGAATTGGGATTTCACTTTTTGGTGACCCAGTTACCTCATCTAAGGAAAGGGATACCTCATTCACAGGATAACTATGAAATAAATGTAGCCAAGGGTAACTTAAAAGCCCTTTGCTCTTGGCGGAGCACTGCAATAGACCATGCGCTTTCCCAAAAAGCCGGAGGCAGGGACGTGCTCTGAACAGCAGTGGCCCAAAACCTGGGCGCAAAACAGAGTTCTTCCTGCTGACCTGCAGGCGTTCATCCCTCTTGCCAGGCACCGAAATACTGATGGTCACCCAACTCTACCTCAATCATCACACTGTCAGTGCTTAATATACCGTTTTCAGCGATACTGATGATAAAATAAGTTTCTACGATGTCTTTCCTCCTAGGATTTCAAAGCATGGTTCACAGGTGTCTATGACTCCAACCTTCCTAAGAGGTTGATAACAGGGTGAACATTTGAATCTTACTGGTGGAGAACGAGGGCTCTGTGTTCCAGTAACTTGCCCCCAGTTCCCCTAAGATGACAGAGGAAGAGCTTGGACTAGGACCTCGAAATGCAAGCATCAAGGTCATCATCCTGAAGCCCGCTAGGTTAAGCCTTCAAAGCACTGCTAGAAGTGGAACTGAGGCAGAGTCTAGGTTTCAGCTTTTCTGGGGTCATTTCCCTAGCCTCCTTTGGGGAGAAGCCTTCTTCTGTTTCTTTTACATAATAAAAGGATGGGATGTGGCCCCTCACCTCAGGGAGGGTGATATTGTTAGTCAAGTGTTCTTAGCTCACACAGCACTGGCTGAGAGGAGGTCTCTGTAGCTTTGGGGGTTTAGGTCAAAAGCACACCACCACATTATGTGGGTGTAACTAAGGGTATATTGTGTCCTCAAGGGGAGAAAACACCTCCCTCCTCCCAACCAGCCTGAGCAATATGCCAGAACAGGGGTCCTGCTACTGAACCCCATCAGCAATGGGCATCGGTGTCGGCAAGCCTGTTCCCTTAGTAGCCCAGACGTTCTTTGACAGAGGGATGGGAGTTGCGCTAATAAACACACTGAATACGGGGTCAGAGGATCTGGCTTCGAGCTGGGCTCTGCTATCTATTAACTGCGATTCAGGGAAGACTCCTCTGGGCATTGGCATCTCATCTGTAAAACTGGAATGATAACCATTAACGTCACAAAGCTATTGTTAGAGGTAAAGGACAGTGTAGCCTAGTGGTCAAACCCATGGCCTCCAGAGACAGAGCTGGATGCGGATCCTGTTGCACCACCCACTAGTTATAGGACTCTTGGGTAACATACTGAACATAGCAAACCCCTAGTTTTCTCATCTGACACTAGAGAAGGGCAATCGTACTTAGAGTGTTGTTTGGAGGTTTTCATTGACATGGTGCCTGGTGCACAGTGAGCTCTCAATAAATTCTGCGAGTTAGTATTACAGATAAAAGATGTAACGCACAATGCAACTGCAATCGATTATTTTCTAGGCTTTGGGCAAGTGTTGTCAGTATATGCAGTGCTTTGCATATAGTAAACGCATAATAAGTACCTGCTCCGTGTAATTATGGCATCCGTATAGCAGCAGCTTCACTCTGGAATTCAGCTCAGAGATTAGTATCATTTGCAATAACAACTTTCCAGGCTGCCAACCCTACAAAGTGGACCAACTAAAGATAGGCAGTGTGATTCAGCTGCCTCTCAGGGGAGGGTTTCTGGTGACAGCGAAAGCCACAAGAGATTCGACCTGAGTAATTTCTGTGTGTCAGCAGAAGGCTCTTCCTCTCCCAGGGAAGATAAACCTAGTGCCATGTGTAGTTTGGGGCACGCACTGTGCAGGGATCACTCTGGGACCTGGAGACCGCAAAGCTGTCCCGGCAGCAAAGACTTTCTCCGTGTAAGAGCAGCCAAAGCTGAGGGCTCTCCCCACCCGCTTCCTCCCACGTGCTCCGTCCCTCACTGACAGCCAAGAGACTTGTGAGGTGGCAAATCAGTATTAAGCGCTGGTGTGTGCAAGTGACCCAGGGAATACGACAGGGTGCGGGGCTGCTGTTCCCCGCCTAACTGCCCTCAACCTCCAACATGCAGGGTGGGAGCCCAGAGTTGCCCACGCAGTTTTTTCAGTCTGATGAATTCCATCACTTTCCATCCACTGTGGGAGAGCCCTCTACCTTTCCTTAGTTGCGACAACTTGTTTCTTCAAGCACAAGGGAGGTATTCTTCTGCCCTGCAGGATCCGGGGAATAACTGCACAGACACCCGTTTCCCAGTTCCTGTTAATGGCTAACAGTCCGTGCTTATCACGTGCCACTCCCTGTACTAAGCTCTTTACCTGCATCGGGTCATTCAATCCTCCCAACAGCTAGGTCATCATTATGCCATCTAATCACAGCAATCAGCTCAGGATCACCATCCCCCAGTTAGATAATCGAGGAAACTAAGCCTTAAAGATGCTAAGGAGGTTGCCCAAGGCCCTAGGAGGATCTCCAATTGTACAGTCAGGAATTTTTTTTCCCTGGCCACGCCGCAAGGCATGCGGGATCCTGGTTCCCCAACCAGGGATCCAACGCTTGCCCCCCGACCCCCCGCAGTGAAAGCACGGGGTCTCAACCACTGGACGGCCAGGGAAGTCCCTAGAGTCAGGATTTGCACACAGGCAGTCTGCCTGCCTCCCTCTCCACTCCTGGGCTATAAAGCCCAAGCTTTGGCAGACTCCCTTCATTCTTTCCAGATTGAGTAGCTCTAATATTTTCATTGCGTCTCTGTAAAGAAAACCTTCCAACCCCTTAATCACCCCAGTGCCCATCTCTGGAGCTTCTCCAGCCATTAAGAGGTTTTTACCTCTTAATGTGCAAGAGCCAGAACTACCCAACATCACTCCAGGTGCTGACCCTGTAGGTTACAAACAACTTAACAATGTTATCTCATTTTATTCTCGCAGCAGTCCCAGTGGGGACATCGGCAGGTCAGACAATTGCCCAAGGTCACGGAGCCACGGCTCAGCCCAGGACCCACGCCTCCCGTGCTCTTTCCCCCCTCCTGTCTAGCGTTGCTTCTGGGTGTTGGTCTCAGCCTTGTTCCCACAGGACACCCTGTATGTTTGGCGAGAGTATGACATTTCCCAAGTCTTATTGGCTGATGTCACCAGGCCAACCCCACTCCCTAGGTCACTGTGGGTCCATTCATTCATTCTGTTCTCCACGCATAAGCTCCTGTTGGGTGATTTCAGAGGTTCTCGTGGCTCCTGGTTTCGCCTTCCCTTCTCCTCCCCAGTTCCCAGTCCATCCTCCACTGAGGCCAGAATAATCTTCCTAAAATACTAACCTGGATCACGCCACTGTCTTACTTAAGATCCTTCAGAGCCATATCCCCGGCCACAGCCCGTGGTGGCTCCCGTCATCCTGGCAGCCTCTCCTGCAGTTACCCTCCCCCCACCACGTTGTCCCTCCCTGTACCCCGCCCCCCGCCCTACCCTAAGAAGCCTTGGCTTCAGCCACAGGAGCCCTGCAGTTGCCCCCAACACCCTGAAGCTCTCTCTGCTGAAGCCTTGCCCACTCTGCTCTTTCCAGCGGGATTACCTACACCTCCTCTCTTTTCTGTCTAACGAACTCAGAGGATGACTGTAAGTCAAGCCAAGATTTCATATCTCTCGAGTGGAATCCTACTAGAACTTCCTTTCTGAATCACACATCTCCCCTCACGGCCCCTCCCACACTTCACTTCTCCATATCCGCCACTGGACTGGAAACTCCTTGAAACGAGGCTCCCTATCTAACTTTGTGCCTTCCGGATATGGCGCACAGTGAATCCTTGGAATGTGCATTGAATAAGGGAGGAATGAATGAATGAATCCTCTCTTGCCCACCCCGACCCCAGCAGAGCGGCTGTCTTCTGAGGTCTCTCAGCACTTTAGAATATCTTTCTATGAGCACTGCTAGCCTCTATTTCTGTTTCCTTGTAGGTCTGTCTCTATTTCCTTCCATGTCTGTTTTCACCACTACATTGGAAATATATTCTTCTTCCTCAGACTCTGAGATATTTCAAGGGTAGGAGGTGCATTTCCGAGCACAAAGCCCAGCACGTAGTAGGAGCTGAATTAATTGAGTGAACCGAGTGACTCCCAGGTCCTCGCTCTTTCCTGCCAACGCTAATCACGGAGGAGCACCGTCTCATACCTCAGGTAACTTCTACCTAAACGCAGTGGCTTTGCTTTGCTCACGCCCAAGCCAGGTCTACTTGTCTGCCAGCTGACATCTTGGGGCACGGCTCCTCGCTACCCAAACAGCTCTGTGTCCTCCACAGATGTTTGAGTTTTACTCTGAACTTCCTTTTCTGGATCATTTATAAAAATGTGAAAGAAGCCCAGAATCAGCAAGAACCATGGTTAAAACTCCATCTCTTTTTTTTTTTTTTTTTTTTTTTTGTGGTACGCGGGCCTCTCACTGTTGTGGCCTCTCCCGTTGCGGAGCACAGGCTCCGGATGCGCAGGCTCAGCGGCCATGGCTCACGGGCCCAGCCGCTCCGCGGCATGTGAGATCTTCCCGGACCGGGGCACGAACCCGTGTCCCCTGCATCGGCAGGCGGACTCTCAACCATTGCGCCACCAGGGAAGCCCCAAAGCTTCATCTCTTGCATGAGCCTTGGGTCTTGGTTTGCACTCCTCATCCTGGGCTGACATCTCTTTAGTGTCTATTTTTCATTACATAAAGGTTGGTGAGAAAATATTCATCTAACCACCTGTCTGCCCACCCACCCATCCATGCATCCATCCCACTTGTGTTGAACATCTGAGAAGGACCAGGCCTTGTGCCAGACTCTGGGAAATTCACTGATAGACAAAACAGAGTTCCTGGCCTCAAGGAGCTCAGTTGGGGCAGAAGACAAACAGGGAACAAATAAGCATAATGCCCTGTGATACACATGCTCCTGAGGTCATTTAAAGCATGCAGGTGGGGGGACTTCCCTGGTGGCGCAGTGGTTAAGAATCCACCTGCCAATGCAGGGCACATTGGTTCGAGCCCTGGTCCGGGAACATCCCACATGCCACGGAGCATCTAAGCCCGTGCGCCACAACTACTGAGCCTATGCTCTAGAGCCCGTGAGCCACAACTACTAACCCCGCGCGCCACAACTACTGAAGCCCGCGCACCTAGAGCCCATGCTCCGCAACAAGAGAAGCCACCGCAATGAGAAACCCACGCACCGCAACGAAGAGTAGCCCCTGCTCGCTGCAGCTAGAGAAAGCCCGCGTGCAGCAACGAAGACCCAACGTAGCCAAAAATAAATAAAATTAAAGCATCTCACCAAGACGGTGAGATTAACTCTGCTGACAGTGGGCAGGATTTGAGCAGAGTCTTGATGGATGGGAGGACTTTTGCCATCCAGACGAGAGAGAAGGAACAGCAGGTGTGATATGGGAAGGAGGGAAGGTACTAGAAGCTCTAAGGAGGGCAACAATGGGGTGGAGGAGGGGCATGGCAGGAAAGAGAAACCTTGTCTGTTTATCTTTTCTCACTAGGGGAGAAGTTTTGTTTCCAAAAGACCGTGGGTCAATTATATTATCTTAGTAAATGAAGAAAAGCATGCCGATTCTGGCCTTTGCTCTGCAGAACTCGGCAAGCCACAGCCTCCTCTAAAAAGCCAAGGAAAGAGCTTTAAAATGAATCCATTCTTTCATCCAACACTACCAGCACCTACCATATTTAATATTTGTATTCGTGGGATGGCAATCGTCTCCCCCCAATGTCTATAAGCTACCTGAGAGCAGAGATTTTGTTATGATCTGCGTGGAATCCCAAGAGCCTCCAGCAATCCCTGGTACATAGTAAACACCTCATAAATATTTGCTTAATGAATTCACTGGACTCCTGCTACCTGCCAGGAACTGAATTAGGTCCTGGAGATAAAGGCATGGACTAGACACATTGCCTGCCCTTTAAGCAAGGTCAATTACATGAGCTAGCTCCTTAGAAAGCCATTTTGGGGTTGGTAAGAAATCATTTCTGTTTTAAAGCTTGAAAAATAAAAAAGACCTTTCTACAAGCTGTGAGATGACCTTTTGGGAGTTCACAGGAAGGGTCTCGGCCACCTGCCCCTGCATGCTTGCAGACACTAATTTTACAGTGCCCCTCCCTTCTGTCGCTGGGGCAGACAGGTGTGCTGGGAGCGCAACAGCGCCTAGTAGACCCCTCCCCACAGGTGTCCGGGCACTGGCAAGCCCTGGGCCTCAGCTGCCTTTTCTAGGCCATGTGGTACACTCGTGCTGACAAACACACATGCTCACGCTCACAACTCATGCTCATACAGCCACACAATCACACGGTCACATACGATCACACTCTCACACAACACATGCTCGAACAGACACAGGATCACATACAACACACACTCACACACTTGCCCACACACACATACACCCACTCACACAACACAGCTCCCATATTCACACAGCACACAGTCACACACCCAGTTCTCTTACATGTACACACACACACACACACACACACACACACACACACACACACACACA
>NW_020837990.1:2068149-2111017 GCF_003676395.1 Aethalodelphis obliquidens
ACACACACACACACACACACACACACACACACACACACACACACACAGCCTGAGCCGTTAAAGTGACAGCACTCACATTTTCCATCTCTTGGTGGTTTCAAAACAGGAAGCCTGAGCGCGGAGGGGAGGTGTGGGTGAGGCGAGCGCTGTGTGAAGGACCCAGGTGCGCGGGCTGGATTCAAAAGGGACGCCTTGGGCTTCCCTGGTGGCGCAGTGGTTGAGAGTCCGCCTGCCGGTGCGGGGGATGCGGGTTCGTGCCCCAGTTTGGGGGGATCCCACATGCCGCGGAGCGGCTGGGCCCGTGGGCCATGGCCGCTGGGCCTGCGCGTCCGGAGCCTGTGCTCCGCGGCGGGAGAGGCCGCGGCAGTGAGAGGCCCGCATACCGCAAAAAAAAAAAAAAAAGGGACACCTTGCGGGTGCCCGTCCCCTTCAGAGGCACGAGGCCGGGGCTTAGCCAAGACCCTGAGCAGCACCAGGCCTGGCGCCCGGCTGTGGACCGTTCGGCCGGCCAGGGCGGCGACGATGCAGTCACCCAGATCACATGGCATCTCCCCCTCGGCCAGGGGTTTTCTGTGAGGAAGAAGGGAACACCCTCTGCCTTCCTGCCTGCAGACATGGAGCACCCTCTCTTTTGGAAGCCACCTCTTCCCGGAGTCCTCTGGGACTAATTCCTGTGAGCCGTTCTACCTCACCCCTTAGGTCCTCTGCTACCTACTCGGCCGGGCTCCTTTACAAGGGAAATATTCAGTTTTGTGACCTGTCCCCGCCCCTCCCCTCTCCCCCACTCCAAGATGAAACAGACCAGGGACCTGTTTTCTAAGATGAACTCCTTGCAGCACCTTGTATTTCACAGTTTTTCGTTCTCTCTTTTTTTTGGCCGTTTTATGAGCACACGCAGGATCTTAGTTCCCTGACCAGGGATCGAACCTGTGCCCCCTGCAGTGGAAGCAGGGAGTCTTAACCACTGGACCGCCAGGGAAATCCCTACAGTTTTTCATAACCAGCATCTCCTTCAGTCTTCAAGATGGCTTCATGAAGTGGTGAATACTATACCCATTTTACAGATGAGGAAGCTGAGAGCAAAGAGGTAAGTCACTTGTCCCGGGGGCCCAGAAGCAGCCTTTCTTATCTCAATGCTCCATTTTCAGGAATGTCACTACTCCACCTGTCACCCTGGCTCTGAACGCAGGTGTGTCTGAGATGGACAGTGTGTTAGGACAGCCAGAGCAATGCCTGATGTGAGCAGGGAGAGAAGACGAAGGAGAGGAGTGAAGCTCTGTCACAGGCTGGCGAACATCATGCCCCACCTTTGGCCCTGAAGGCACTCCCTCCCCCCCCCTTTTTCATACACATAACAAACCACACGCATAGAAATAGATTCTAGCTGGCCTGGTGCCAGGAGCTTGGATAGGTCCATGTATAGACTTCAATTGCCTGAGGCAGTTGGGACTGATTTCCACAATTTACAGAGCAAGATGGAGGGGAAGCCTTAGCGAGATGACATTTCTAGGGATGAATGACACTTCTGGAACTTCGCTTTCTCTCTTTCTCTCTCTGAGAGAAGTGATTAAAAACCGTTTTTCCTTCAGCAATGACCTTGCAAAGGAAATTGGCTTCAGTGCTTTGAAGCTTAGAGGGAGGCCGCACACACAGCCCTTTGTGCTATATTCCTGCCAAAGGATGCTCCGGAGGGTAGAGCAGGGTGCCAGCAGCAGGCTGTCCTCCCAAACCAGCCTAAGAGACTCAGATCGAGTGATGATAGCATGTGTGTGGCTGGAAGGAGACAAGAAGGGACGAAAAACGAGACCCGGGTGGATTTTTCCACCAGGCTAGCAGTTCTGTCAGACTGTGCCCTCTGTTTCACAGTCCCCTGCATTGTAGGTTTCATATATTTAACAGCCGGGGCCTATAAAACGGGACATCAGATGTCACAGGAAAAGGATGGGTCAGGCTCAGGGGAAGCCCTGGAATTTCCTTTCCTGGAGATCTCCAGGACTGAAATGAGAGACGCCCATGCTGGGAGAATGTATTGCTCTTCCCTCCTGTCTGGACCACTGTCCAAACCTCTCTCGCTTTCTCCAAGTCCCACCCTTTTCTTAAAAGCCTCTCCTGACCCTTCCAGGCATTCATGCTCCCTGGGGTCAGAGACTCTGACCAACGGAGTCTCACCGACTGACGAGTGAGAAAGCGGATGATGCCTGAGATGACCTTGGATGGTACCCAACACCGGCGCCTGCTGTCCCTGGGCTGTTTTGTGGGGAGTGGGGAGGGGTTTCGCAGGGCTGTACTCCACTGTCAGACCGCAGAGGCTAAATTCCAGCTTGTGTGGGTGGTGGATGCAGCCCGGGTTCCAGGAGAGACCTGGTAGGAGGAGAGGAGGGTCATCCGGGGAGCTGGACTTTGCTCAAGGCTGATTTCATTGGTCAGCAGAAGGATCTGGGATGCAGAAGCCACGGGAGGGAAACGGGGCTGCTCGCTCCCAGAGAGGCTCTGAAGCAGCCTGGCCACCCAAGTCCAGCAAGTTCATGTTCGTGGGGCCCGGAAGTCATGAGGGCCTCGCGGGAAGGAAGGGGAGTGGCTGGGCTCCTTGCTAGGGGTTTGTGTTCTCCAAGCAGAGACCCTCGGGCCTCAGGATCCAAAGAGGTCAGCACTCCTCCCCGGAGACCGGCAAAGACTGTAAATCTGGAATACTGGATTCCTAATGCAGCTCCTGCCAAGCGGGAAGCTGAGTAACCACTACACGGACTGACTTAGACCTTAAAGTGAGGGACCTGAAATGAAGCAAATAGGATCTGGAGTTGTGCTCCTTCGGCTGAATTCTGTCACGAGCCCAGATGTTCATTTATTTACTCATTTATTTACAACCAACACAAGTGCGCTATTTCTGTGGTTGATTCATATTTTTACTTGTTTGGGTTTAGTTTTGCTTTTTGAAACACTTCGTGAATATACTGGTAGTAGGTTCAAATCGATAATTCTTAATATTCACTGTTGGGGGTGGGAGGAAACCCAGAACATGAAAGTGTTCTATGAACTGAAAGTAAATTGAACAGATATTTTTTTCTGGGCAAGTTCCTATAGAAATCTGAATCGCATTACAATGTTAGTGCTTACGAGAGCTGGAGGTTAAAGCCAATCTACATTCCTTAATTTTTCACGGAAAATAAATTTCATCATTTTTCAAGTGAAAAGAGTGAGTAACTTAGAAGTACTTTTACATTGTTGGGGTTTACTTTGATGACTGAAAGTGAATCTATGTATCAGTAAGCGTTTTTCAAGTAAGTAAGAATCAAAATCCCTAAGAACAGTTGGTTTTTAAGTTAGATTTCCTACACTAATCCTCTTGTCTCATTTATACAATTATTATCTCCCACTAAAGCAGGACTTCTGCTAAAAAAAAAAGTATCAGGCTTCCCTGGTGGCGGAGTGGTTAAGAATCCGCCTGCCAATGCAGGGGACACGGGTTCGAGCCCTGCTCTGGGAAGACCCCACATGCTGCAGAGCAACTAAGCCTGTGTGCCATAACTACTGAGCCTGCACTCTAGAGCCTGAGAGCCACAACTACTGAGCCCACGTGCCGCAACTACTGAAGCCCGTGTGCCTAGAGCCCGTGCTCTGCAACAAGAGAAGCCCCCGCAATGAGAAGCCTGCGCACCACAACAAAGAGTAGCCCCTGCTCGCCGCAACTAGAGAAAGCCCGCGTGCAGCAACGAAGACCCAACACAGCCAAAAATAAATAAATAAAATAAATTTTAAAAAAGAGAAATGCCTTAAAAAATAAATTAAAAAGTGTCTAAATAATGGGTCCTATTTCACTTTAAAAGTAATATACTTACACTTTTATAAGAAATAAACATGCAAAGATATATCTACCAGCCCCATCTTAGTGTTCAGTCCCTCGAAGCTGGTCTCCACCCACCCTTCTTCCTTCCGCCCATCCCCTCGCCCCACGTCCTCTGTACCACGGCCCGCAGCCAGCTCGTGCAGTGGTGGTTCACAGCATCCACAGACTCTGGAGCGGAACAGCTTATGTTCAATCATAGCTGTGTCACTGTGTGACCACGGGCAACTTACTCAACCTCTCTGAGATCAGTTGCCTCCTGTGTAAAATGGGAATACTCATAGGACCTGCCTCATACGGTTCTGTGAATCAGGTGAAATAAAACACAAGGCACTTAGCACCTTACGTGGCATATACTGAGCTCTCAGTGAACATTGGCTGGCATCCTCGTTCTGGGACAATGAATACGTCAGCCTTTTCAGGGTCAGCCATCCTCTTTCAAATCACATGTCATTTCATCAGGAAACATGTCAGGAAAGCCCATCCCTTTTACTTCACCTGGGAAAACCGAGCTCACGCTTCGAGACTCAGTTCAAATGCCAGCTTTCTAAAGCTTTTTATTGCAACCCCTTAGTCCCCCCTCCCCTGACCTGAAAGCTGGACGGCACCTCTTACCTAACCTAGCCACCGTCTACTGAAATTACGTCAAGAATGTGACATTCATGAGTTTGAGTATTTGAATTTTTATTTTGTGATGCCAAGACACCAAGCAGACACTCAATAAATATTTATTGAGGGACTTCCCTGGTGGCACAGTGGTTAAGAATCCTCCTGTCAATGCAGGGGATACGGACTTGAGCCCTGGTCCGGGAAGATCCCACATGCCGCGGAGCAACTAAGCCCGCGAGCCCCAACTACTGAGCCCACATGCCACAACTACTGAAGCCCGCGTGCCTAGAGCCCATGCTCCACAACAAGAGAAGCCACCGCAATGAGAAGCCCGTGCACTGCAATGAAGAGTAGCCCCCGCTCACCACAACTAGAGAAAGCCCGTGCGCAGCAACGAAGACCCAATGCAGCCACGAATAAATATTTAAAATTAAAAAATATATATTTATTGAATGAATAAAACCAAATGGAATCAAATGGCATCTGTGCGGATGCCAGGATTTATGGGGCATATGGCTTTAGAGAAATATAATCCATATTCTATCTTTTCAAGAAACCAGTTATTTCTGTGTGGAAACGAATTTTACCAAATCGGATGTCACAGAGGGTGGGATAAAAGGAGAAATTAGAGGAGAACTTAAGGGAACAACTTCAGGGTTTTGCCATCTGTCAAGGAAGGATGTGTTATCCATCTTGTAGGTAAGTGCCTTAAAAGCTTAATGAAAAAGCAATACTCTTGAGCCACTGCCCAGCCCCAAACACAGAAACTCTTGCGTCCAGACAGTCTGGTGCAATGCAAACAACTTACGTCGATTTGCCCAATCAGGGAGTGAGCAGTAGCAGTAGTGACAAAGTAGTCCCACTCTTGAAAGGAACCTTTCTGGAAGATAAGATTGTTGTTTTATTTTAGTACGGCCCAGAAAGGTGGGAAGCAAAGATACTTCCCCTGAGAATCAGGTGCCAGTAAGACATTCAGGTAGCTGCCAAAAGTGGGGGCGGGGGGGGGGGGGGCAGGCGGAGCACGGGGAGTGCAAGGATATTCACTGTTCACTGGATACCAGGCACCATCCTAGGTCCTTGACATGAAACATGATGTTCAAAAGAACCTCAGAGAGAAACACTATCATCCCCATTTTATTGATGGGGAAGTGGAGTCTAGATGAGGTTAAGTGAGCAAGTCAAGATCAAACGCTCACAGGCGGCCTTTTGCTCTGTATTAAAATCCCACCACCAGCAACCGCAGCGTGGAACCATCTTTCTCCACTATAATCTATCCTTCTCACTACTGTTAGAGTAATTTTCCTAAAGCTAGTTGAGTTAAACTTTCCACTCCTTTAAAACTGTCAATGGTTCTCTTACATTCACAAAATCAAAATTCAAATGCTCAAACTCATGAATGTCACATTCTTGACAGGTTCAGTTCCCACCCATCGGTCTTCCATTTCCCATCCTCCATCCTCCCGACCATCATACCGGACTGCGCTCCTTTATCATACCATGTACTGAGATAACAACACACCTCAGGCCCCTGGCTCGTGCCTCTCCTTCCCGGTTGTTTTGCTGTATACTCACTGAAAGCCAATTCATCCTTTTCCTGGATCTTCTGCTTCTCCTTCCCTGTGGTCTCCTCCTCTACGTTTCAACAATCCCTTCCAAATCTTCAACCTCACTTTTCCCTCTGGTTCAAAGCTACTCGGATCAGGCACCTCGCCACTAACATTGCTCCCCCACAAGCCCCCAGGAGTCCTCCACGTCAAAAATCATGTGAGAAATAATGGCTAATATTGACTGAAACTTCAGATGCTGAATATTGTACCGTCACTCCAGTTTATAGATGGGGGCTCAGTGTGAAATTAAGTAGCTTGTCTCAGGTCACTCGGGAAGCGGCGGTAAGAATCTGAACTATCACAGTCCGTTCAGTGGGCTTTTTGAATTTCAGTCTCTCGTGGCCTCTCAACAGCATTTCACGTTACTGATGCTCCCTTTGCTCTCTACTTTCTACCTCGCTGACACTATACCCTTTGGGTTTTCTGCTGTTTTCTCTAGCTGTTCCTTCTCAGCTTTCTTTGTTATCTCTGACTCTTCTGCAGGCCTTCTAATTGTTGGTATTCCTCAGGCATGTGTCCAGTCTTTCTTTCCCTATTCTGTTCACTCTCTCTAGGAGATCCCAGCCACTCCCATGACCGCGACTCCCACCTGTACACACTGATGCTCTGTGTACCAACCATTTCTCCCTCTTTTTTAAAAAAAATTTTTTTTTTTTTTTTGCGGTACACGGGTCTCTCACTGCTGTGGCCTCTCCCGCTGCGGAGCACAGGCTCCGGATGCGCAGGCTCAGTGGCCATGGCTCACGGGCCCAGCCACTCCGCTGCATGTGGGATCTTCCCGGACCGGGGCACGAACCCGTGTCCCCAGCATCGGCAGGCGGACTCTCAACCACTGCGCCACCAGGGAAGCTCCATTTCTCCCTCTTAACCTTTGTGCTTCCATAACACGTTCCTTCCTGTTAATCTCTGCTTGAATATCTTGCTTGTACTAAACCTCACGTGTTCAAACACCAAACTCACCTTTTCCCCCTGCAAACCTGTTTCTCTCCAGATTCTCTCAGTTAATAACACACCATCTGTCCCACTTCCCAAATGAGAAGCTTAAGATCAACTCCTAACTTCTTCCTCTCTTTCCTTTCTTGCCCAGGTCTGCTCCTGAATTTATTCCACCCCTGGTCTCTTCAATCTGTCATCTCCTCTCTCTAAGCCACCACTGCCGCTCACTCTTGACTACCGCAGCAGCTTCCAGTTTTGCCGTTTCCAATTTATTCTCCAAATATGCAGCCATCACACCACTCTTCTGCTTAAAACCTCCATAGCTCCCTACTTCCTTTAGGATAAAGTGCCAGGACCTCACCATGGCTAACAAGCCTGTCTGACAGATTTTCTGGCCCCTCCTAGCCTTTCTTAAGGCCACTCCCCCTTCTCTATATGCTCTTGTCACATTAGATTTCTTTCCATTCTTTGAACACATCTTCTCACAACGGAGCAAGGGAACACGTACTTCTCTCTCCCTCTCCTACACCAATATCTCGGCTCATTTTTCACATCCCAGGTTACATCTTCTGGGTTGCTTTCGCTGATTCCTTAGACTAAGCTCTCACTTACTTACCCTCATGACATCCTGCAATTCTCTCGTCCAGTATTCACTGTGCTTGTAACGACTTACGTAGTGTTTTTCTTCCTCCTTACTGTGTATATATATATATTTGACTGTTATTCTCAGTGCTGAGGGAAGTACGGGGCATGTGGTAGATACTCAGCAAACACGAACAGCCTGGCCCCAACACCACCTGGTACAGGAAACCCTCCTGCATCCTCCTAGGCTTCTCTCTGTGCTCCCACAGCCCTTAGGTTTTCATTCTGCCTTGGTTAATATTTAATGTTGTACCTGTCTTTCTCCTCCATAAGCTTACAAGCTTATGGAGGAAAAGGACCAGGTCTTCACTCGACATGCCTTACATTCTAGCATGATGCCAAAGGTGTTTATTAAATTAAAGAGGAAAAAGCTAAAAGCCTGAGCCTTGTATGTTACCAGTCCTCTGCATTCCTCAGAGTCAGGTATGCAGAATGAGGCTGTGTCCCCCTCAAAATTCTAGGGATGAGTTACCCATTTATGAAAGGAGCTGGAGAAACACCGAGAGGCAGCAGGGGCTGTACTTTAGCAGTAGACGTTTTTAACCTGTGCATTTCGAAAATCGGTCATGGCATTGAAATAAGGAGAAATTATGAACCATTCTCAACTTGCCCATCTTCCTCATTTCCCTTTCTCTATCGGCTACCAAAGCATGCTAACTGTGGTGGCTGTACCGCCTGTGTTCCATCTAGAGCTCTTCTGTCCTGGGCCGGGACAGCTTCATCTCTCACCTGGCAAGTCTGCTCTGGTGTCCCCTAGTCCTTTCTCCTCTTTTATACACTGTCTGCCTTGCTGTCAGAGTTATTATTCTAGAATTGAGACTGGACCATATTACCTCTGCTTAAGTCTTTAGAGAGTTGCTGTTACCTACAGAATAAAATCTTTTCCATTTGGCATGCAAGGTGCTTCATGATGGTGCCCAAACCTACTTTTCTATGCTCAACCCTGCCATTTCCCTCCCACACATCTCAACAACCCTGAACTCTCTCTCCTTTAATACATTGTTTCCTTCCTTGTCTTTGTACATGCTCGGGCCCTCTGCCCGGAACACTGTTCCCGTTTCCACACATACCTGCCTTCGAGGCACTTTTCTATATTTGTAACAGGGAAGCGCCAAATCGACAACATGTTGGATCTGTTTCTTTTACTTTAACCTTTGCTCTCCGCTGCTTTTGTTCACTAAAAGGGTACTGTCTATACATAATGGCCTGCCTCGGGGAACCCTGCCCCCCTGCCTGAATGTTAAACCAAAGTGCCTTTGTTCAGGCAAACATCCGGACCCCGTCCACCTGTGGATGGCTGCAAGAAAGAAGAAATTAACACATGCCCTCCCCGAGGCTGGCCATTCCAGGGGATATTTGCAAAACTTATGGCCTTTTTACCTTTCTTCCTCATCTCCTCCCCCTCTCTGTGCTATAAAAGAAACTGGCATCCAAGCCCCCATAAGATGATTATTTTGAGACTTTAGTCTGCCATCTTCTCTGTCTACCAGCTTTCTGAATTAAGTCGTCTTCCTTGCCTCAACACCTTGTCTCTAATTCATTTGCTTGTCCTGTGGCGAGCAGAGTGAGCTTGGAGTCACACTGGACAGTACAGTGGAGTTAACTGTTCCTACCAGGGACTCATCTGTTTGGCTTCTGTCAAGCTGTGTTTGCCTTTACTGACCCAAAGAAGATAGAGAAATGTCTTTCGCTTCTTTAAATCTCCGGCATCTGGGACTTCCCTGGTGATCCAGTGGGTAAGACTGCACGCTCCCAATGCAGGGGGTCTGCGTTTGATCCCAGGGACCTAGATCCCACATGCATGCCGCAACTAAGAGTTCGCATGCCACAACTAAGAAGTCCGCGTGCCACAACTAAGAAGTCCGCATGCCGCAACGAAGACCCGGTGCATTCAAAATAAATAAAAATTTTAAAAAAATGCTTTAAAAATCAATCAATCAATCTCTGGCATCTATCATATACTAGGTGCTCAGTAAATGCTGAATAAATAAAGGAATGAAGCCTAGGTCTTTGTGAGTCAGGCTGGTGTCTGTCTAGGCTTTTGTTTCTTTCCTTAACTAGAAGATTATCTGGCCTCTCCTTATGATTCCTGGTAGAGAAAAGTTACATTACTCCAGCTTTCTGTTACCCACATGCCATGGGTTGGTTCTCCACTGTAAATTTTGTTGCCCATCTACTCTATGCATAAGAATTGCAGATGAAGCAGTTTAGTGTGTTAAACACAAGATCCTAAGTACATTCCAAGGGCGAATAAACACATGGGGAGAACCTGTCACTGGGTATCATCTATGTCATGCTCTAATGTCATTCTGCTGGTAATTTATGCAGCTCCCCTTTTCTACTCAAATCCTTAAGTGCAAGTAATTGAAGATTGTCAAAACATTTGAAACAAGCATGACCTTCGAGTGTACAGTGAATAAGAAGTTGCTGAAAAAGTACTGGCCTGCAAAAAAAGGGGAAAAGTTCACTCCTGAATGGCTTAAGACAAAATGAGTTTATACAAAGCTCGATAGGAAACAGGAAGTTAAAAAAAAAAAAGAAAAAAAGAACTGTGATAAGGAAAGCCTTAAAGAGAAATGCTGACCCAGAAAAGACGGATCTGAAAACACAGAGGGAAACTTTTTAACACAGATGCAGGATCATTTCTCTGAGGGCTTTTTTTTTTTTTTTTTAAGATGGGACTAAAAAAAGTGAGAATTGAACTCATCATAATTCTGTAAGACAAGCATGTCTGATGAAGGGGGGGAAATGATTATTCACTCTACTGGAATTGCTTTAATGGAAGCTTCTCGATGAAAGCTGCATCTTAAAATACTCATCCCGTGATGAGTTATTTCAAGATGGGAATCAAGGCAGTGGCTGCAGTGAGGTTTGTATGTGAAGCACATGCCAAGTCTTCAGATGAGCAGAGCTGACAACTATCCCCACTGGCCTCTCGGGGCTGCTGGTTCCCACCCAGTGGCATACCGGAGGCATCAACAACTAGTAAGTCTATGACTGACGCCCAAGCAAAGGGGTGGGGCCAGCCCCTGAGCCCCTTCCTTTCTCCTTGGTAAATCCCCTGTGCCCAGGCAGAGTCCTTCCCTCTGGCTCAGCATCCGAAGCTCTTTTCCATTCTCTCTCTCCTCACGGCAGCTGTAGATAAGGCCCCCAGTGGATCATCAGGCCTCCAGCCCTCTCTGTGCTCATGAAAACCAAAAGCTTTTGGAGTGGTAAGTTTCAAGAGAGGAGAATGTAAATGTCAATGGCCCTATTCAGCCATCCCTGTTCTTGCGCATCATTCAACGTCCACATCAGGTGTCCCCTCCTCTGATACGTCATCCAGTTCCTCCAGACAAGACACTACTTCTCCTGCATTCATACATTTCTGTACATACCTCTATTATCACACGCTCTTCTCATCACTATGATAATTCGCTCATACAGCTTGGCTGCCTTTAAGGCAAGGCCTGCACTGTGATCAGTCTCCCTTCCCTCCCAAGCCTCACACAGGGCTCCTCAATACACGTTTGGGGAATAAAGGTTATGAATGAATGCACTTCCGAATGAAGGAGTGTAGCTTCCGTCTGTCGACACCCATTTAGAGACAAGAGCCCAACACGTCGAACGGCAGGGATTGCCAATGCGAAGCTTGGATTTGGGCCGAGCTTGGGTGCCAGGCGCCCAAGCCACATAAACAAGCAAACTGGATGGCTGGGACTTGTTTCCAGGGACTGATCAGCGACATACTCGAGCATGTTCAGACATACTTGAGGATGTTAGGACTCCTCTTTCCAAAGTCAATACCTGCATCCAGTCCCTGCCAGACATCTTTCCCTGAAGCATGTATTAAATTGGGCACCTGGGAGCTCCACGAAGTAATGGAGCTTGAAGAAAACACTTTGCATTTGTGATGATTTGGATTAAACTTTAATTGGGGTTTGAGATGCAGTGAGGGGGCGGAAGCCAAGGTTTGCAGGGGTATAGGGGGAGCACTTCTTTTGTCGATGTGAAGCCTCCTACTTGCTTCCTTGACCTCAATACTCCCTCCCCAAATCCACAGTCCTTTCTTATTTTTTTTAATTTAATTTTTTAATTGAAGTTTAGTTGATTTACAATTGTTGTGACAATCTCTGCTGTACAGCAAAGCGACTCAGTTTTACACATATAGACACTGTGTTTTTCTCGTATTCTTATTTGCTATTTAACATGAGGGCTTAATGTCTCTAAAGAGCGAGACAGGCCAACTACACAGCCAATATGGGTGGGAGACGTTTGCTCTGACATTCCCAAAGGCCTTCAAAACCTTTCTGTTTGATATTACGTAGGTATAGTTGAGACAAGCTGGAACCTGGGAGCTGGGGCCCTTGGCTGCAATGCTTGTACCTGGATAAACGTCTCCTTGAGTAACAAAATACAAAGAAATTGTAAGGGACTAAAAATAGCTGCATGCATGCGCAGTTGGGGCAAATTATGGACAAGATACAAAAAGCCCAAAAGAACCCAAGCCCGACTTCTGAAGATCCGGGAGCAAAAGCAGGGTACTACGCATGCCCCTGCACACAGCACCACGAAAGGGGTGGGCAGACCACCTAAGCCACCCCTCTGGCCCGACTCCTGGACACACCCCTACCCTCACTCCATATAAGGAACCAGCCTGCACTCCCTCAGGTAGCAAGCAAGGGAACCAGTTACTTGTTTTTGCTCCCTCCTGCTACAGCAGGAGACCCAATAAAGCCTTGCCTAAAATCCTTGTCTGGCCTCTTATCAATTTCTATTGATTAAGGAGGCCATGAACCCTGATCGGTAACATAGTGATGAGTGTACCATAAGAGGTCAGGCATTTCAATAGAACTCACTGATTGCTATACACCTGAAACTAACATAACACCGTAAATCAACTATACTCCAATAAAAGTTAAAAAAAAAAAAAACCTCATTGAGAGAGATGAAAATGTTTTATTGGAGGGAGAAAGGGAGGGCAGGTGGAATTCCAGCACCTATTTGAAGAGAAGGAGCCACTTTGGGAAACTATAATTTAAAAAATAGCTCAACTTTTTAGGTCTTACGGCTAATGCCCATTGAAGGGAGGCCAGAACCCTGCCAGTCCCTTTGAAAGAGCATAGGAAATTACAGGGGAAGACTTTTACGATAAAGTTGTTGGCACACATAAGTGACCCTCACTTTAAGGTTATTTTAGATTAGCTTGTTAGCTTATGTAACTCAGGCTTGCTTGTTTGGGAATGGGAAGCAGGGTGGTGGAAAGGCAAACCATGATTTCACCTCCATTATAAACACAGGAAGTAACTGGTGCTACAACAGGACTTCACAAGTTGTATTTTACAAGCTGCAGGAAATACTGTGGGAGAACATAAGCTTATCTTGAGAGGAGATGAAGTCCAGCCACGAGCAAAATTCCCGTGTCTCAGTTAGGACACAGATACCTAAAATGTGCAGAGCCTGGGCAAGAATGTCAAGGGAGACCCACCTATCCGACGTCTAATGCTTAGAAGCTATAAATCAAGCAAACAAACTGGCAAATAAAATATGTCCTATCCTCCTGCTTGACACATCGGCCTTCATCAAGGCCTGGTTAGATTTCCCAGACTCCTTGGCATTTTGTGCCAAAACACGGCTGGCCCTGATCCCTTTACGTGCGCTCTGCCCCCACCCGCTTTTATGCCCTCCCCCCGGCTCCTTCGGGTACCAGGAGAGTCCTCACATGCATGTGTATGGACACCTCAGGAGCATGTCAAAACTGTTCACACCACAAACAGCTGCTCCTTGGTCATGCTCAGGGCTAGGGGTGTCTGTCCTCGAGAGGCTGGACACAGGGAAGAAACTCAGGAAGCAGCCTGCTAGTCCTCTGGGTCCTTAACACCCAGAGTGTGTGATGTGTGTTTGTGGGGGGCAGGGGGAGGGACACAGGCTCCAGGTAAGCGCGTCCCTGTGGACCTAGGGAATCTGCACTCTGTCCTAAAGGGCACAGCCGTAGAAGACCAGAAGGGAACCCTCTGGTCTAAGATCAAGATTGGGTACAAAAAGTTCATGTATGAATAAGACAAGAGAGAAAAAAGTGAAACCAACGAATACTAGTGAAATCTCTACATTGTAAAGGCTGTGGGTGACTGCAGATCCTTCTGCAGACCACCAGCAGGGAGATATAATGATGGTCCCTCTATCAGGGAGGGAGCGGAAATGGACAGACATGGACTGAGGGTGAATAAGGATTCAGATAGCTGCATCGCAGGGTGTTGAGAGAGAAACCCTGTCACGCCCCGATGTGCAGTGTTGGCGATGCGTTGTGTCACCTGCTCGGCAGAGTCTGCCTTAGGTGGGCCTCTCTGGGTGAGTCTGACGGGGCTGGCCTGATGGGCAGATGCACTTGGCAGGGAATGGTAAACACCGAGGATGGCACTGAGCTCCCCGGGCCGAGGAGGAGACACAACAGGGATGAGATGGGGCTGTTGGCTGACATGGTACAAGGGGCTTCAAAGGAGGGTCCAGCCCTTCAGGGCACCTCTAAATTAGCCAGGGGCCCGGCCAACTACTACAGGGCCCCTGCAGCAGCCTCCTCGTGTGGTCTGTCATCGCAGTGCCAGCCTCCACCCTGACTGGAAGGGCTTCAGTGGTGGGCATGGAGGGCAAGGAGAGAGATCTGGGCCCTATTTCTCTAACTTTTTATTCTGGACTTTTCCAAACACATACAGAAGTAGAGAGACTAGTATGACAAACTGCCTTGCATTTATCACCCAGCTTCAGTAATTACAATGACCAATGTTTGGCCAAATTTTTCATCTATTCCCCAACTTATTTTTTCCCCTGTAATTTTTTTTTTTTTTTTTTTGGTACACAGGCCTCTCACTGTTGTGGACTCTCCCGTTGAGGAGCACAGGCTCCGGACGCGCAGGCTCAGCGGCCATGGCTCACGGGCCCAGCCGCTCCACGGCATGTGGGATCTTCCCGGACCGGGGCACAAACCCGTGTCCCCTGCATCGGCAGGCGGACTCTCAACCACTGCGCCACCAGGGAAGCCCCTCCCCTGGAATATTTTAAAGCAAATCTCATACATATCACCTTACCCCAAAACTCTTATGAAGACTTACTTTTTTCCCTAGAGTATTCCAAAACAACCTACTATGCCTCTCTAAGTGATGACTGTTTTTCCTGTAACACAGTCACTGTGCCATGATCATCTCTACCATTTGTGAACATTTCTTAGTATCATCAAATATCAAATCCACATTCTTTTCTCCCTGATTATCTCAACATCTTTTTACAGTTACTTTGTTTGAATCAGGGTCAAACAAGGTCCCGGCCTTATTTTAGCAGGATGGAAAGCCCTTCTATGTGGTTTACGAGCCAGAACCTCTCACACATCTTATCCTGAACACCATTCGGCACCCCAGCTCAAAGAGCCACAAGGTCAAACTGATGACTCTCCAGCTTGGGAGCTCTGGCCTCCCAAGAGTGACATCTCAGTGGGAACTGCAGGCAGCTGGGCCCCTGCTGCCTCTGAGTAACTCACTCTGCAGCCCACGTCTGAGAACCAGTGTCCGGAGTTTCCAAGTACTTACAGGATTCAGGTCACCGAGAAGCGGCGGGCGTGCAGTGCAAGCGGGTTCCTACGCTTTTTGGTACTGCCTTTACTTTTCAGAATTGGACCTTTCTCGTTAAGCGCCAAAAGCAAGCTGAGAGGGGTGCTACAAAGAGCCAAAAGCGAGGACCATGGACCGAGTTCTCTCTCTGCCTCTGTCTGGGTGGCCTTGAATGCAAGTCCCTCGCCAATCAGTGTCTTCATTTCTGAAGTGAGAGGGAGGGACGCTGCGATCCCGAAGACCCTCCAGTTCCGTCATTCTGTAACTTCAAGCTCAAAAGCCATCAGGTGACCCCCATGTGTCTGGCAATGTGCCAGATGTTGGGAGTACCCCGGTGCCTCTCCTTCTAGATTATAAACTCTTTATGGGCGGGGCCTCTACCTTACTTTGGCACTGCCAGATTCTAGCACAACACCAAGCACGTAGTAGGTGCTCAAGCAATGTTGTTGAATGAAGTACCCAACCCAACAACCGATGACTGAGTGTTCACAGTAAGCCAGACACTGTGCTGGGCTAGGGGTCACCAGTGTCTCCCTGGAGAGGCTAATGTTTAAATAGGGAGCTGTTCAATGGAGGAGGAAAGTTCTCTAATTATAACAGAAGTGCTTGTGGGTCTTATCAGCTCAGACCTATGACCTAGACACTGGGCTGGTGGCCCCAATCCATGGGGTTTCCTGCTCAAGTTGAACCCCACCTGCTCCAACAGAAATACCATAGAGAGTGGTCCTGGCGAGAAGAAAGTGCAGAAAGCTGTCTGTGCCAATTTACAATGGGGAACATCTCCCCAGCAGCACCCATGAGCCCTTTCAAACGTCCATCTTCCTGAAGGGAGGACCACGGGAACAATGCAGATAGACGGCGAAACCTTCCATAAGGGAGCTCAGTGATTCTCGAATCCTCCTAAGGATTGTACACATCCACCCGGGACAACGGCACAGCTCATCTTCAACATGGGCTAAGACTACAGAGTGGAAGACGGTCCCTAACCTGTGAAGTTCCTATAGGTGAGGACCGAGCGGAAGATGGTCCCTAATGTGTGAATTTCCTATAGGTGAGGGCCGTTAGCCCTCAGGATAGAGAATATGCCCCTGGCTGCTGCCCTGCCTGGCTGGGCAGGGAGGGTGAAGGGACTGTTCAAAATCCCTCTGGTTCCTTGGGCGGGACCTGAATTTCTCAAATTCTCAAAGCTGGCACCAGCAAGGCTTTGAACCACGGCCCAGAATTAAGCTCCCCATGACCAAGTCCACATCTGAGAGACAACGGCCTTATGCTCTACCTAAGACCTAACATAAGCTCTCTGCCTCAAGAAAAGACTTCCAGAAGCTTGCCAGTAAAACAAAACCAAATCCCTTTCAAAACATTCACCAGGTTCTGTGGTTTCCGGACAATAGCATCACTGTCCGTGTTCTCCTGGTGCGTATCTCGGAGGTCTCCACTCCCGGCATCCGCTAAACCTACGGTGCGTCATGGTTACCTCCTGATGTTGGGACAGGCAGCCCCGGAAGGTGTCATTAAAGTGTACCCTGAGAACTGCAGAGACCTTAGAGAGTGAGCCCCTCCCCCCTTTCACAGACAACTTCCTTCCTCTGAGGCCTCTCCAGAGAACCTAGAGAACGCAGGAAATTCTCCACAGTGAACGAAAAGGCGAAGATACGATGTCTTTCTGACCAGGAGGAATGTGCAATTCTAGCTAATTACAGCCAGCACTGGCTTACTGCTGTGCTGTGCTGTGAAGTCTTGAAGCTTCTGTGCGGCTCAGCACATGTGGTAGAAAAAAAGAAAGGACTTTGCACCAGACGCTGGGAGAAGCGGCAGGAGCCACATGCGTGCAGGCAGGAGTCTCTGGCAGGATGCGGCTTAAAATCAGACCCACATGGCCCTGGCGGAGACACGGGCTGCCCATTAAGACTCAGTGGTTTTAAGAGGAAAAGCTGGAGGGGAGGAAAAAACCTCAACAATTAGCAGTCTAAATTAAAAAAAAAGGAAAAAATCCTGGAACCAGTGAACAAAGCAGGAATATTTCACTGAGGAATCATCAGACAGTCCCACTGTGAGACTCCCTTCCACCAGAAGTCTCGAAGTAATTTATGAGTGTGAAATGACTTATAACTTTCCCCCATGGGAGTCAGGGTAGACAGAAGGTTGTCCCTATTTTACAGAGCAGGGAGACAATGTCACAGCAAAGCTCTCCTTTATTCCATTTTGTAAGAAATAACTGGACTACTCAGAAAGCCCTTGACAAGCACAACTTTTATTTTTCAAAGAGCTTGTTGATATACGGCCTGAAGAAGAAAACGATGCATGTTCTAGAAGTGTCTGGACTTATATAAGACACGGGGTACAGTAAGCATCTCAATTTGTATTCACTATAATTTGCATAAGTTTATGCATAATTGTGCATAATTATGCATAATTATGCGTAAATGCTAGAAGGACACCCAAGGAACTAGTAAGGGTGGCTTCTTGTGGAGGGAATGGGGGCACAAGAGGGTGGGTGGGTAGGAGCAAGGCTTGCAATGGGTAACTTTTTCTATCACGTTGCTTTTTGCATCATGAGAATGCTCCCTATTAAATAATAAAATTAAGTGCAAATACACTCTATAGAAAGATAGAACAAGCGCTGGACCCCCAGTTTTCCTTCTGAGGGGGCTACATTTTGCGGGAATAGACCCCCAGTTTTCCTTCTGAGGGGGCTACACCCTGCTCCTATGAGGTAGGGAGACTGCGTATGCAATCCCCATTGAACTACAGAGCAACTGGGAGCCCAGACACTTGAAGGGCCCTTCTCAAGGTCACCTTGAAAGTCACAGGCAGGATCGGCACCAAGTTCTCCATGCCCTGTCTGTTGGCCACAGTTGGAGTCGGGTGTTCTCTGAATGGGGGGAGATGACCTACACTCACCTTTAAGGAGGGTGAGAGACTCAAGTCAGCCGGTTAGTTTGTTTCCTTTTTTATTGTTCTCCACTTCTCCCAACAATCCGACTGATTTCATGAAAATACAAACTTGAGCACATTTCTCCAACGGCCCCAGTGACCCTCAAGTGCACTTCCTTCGGGTGAAGTCCAAATCCCTCGGCATTTGTGGTCCCTGCGCTCACTGACCCTCTGCCTCACCTCCCACCTCCTTTGGATGCATCACGTTCTCCACCTGACATAATTTCCTGCACATGCTAGAGTTTACGTGCCTCTGTGGCCCTACTCATGCTGCTGCCTCTGTCTGGAATGCTGGTCCCTCTTTCTCCATCAGGCGGACTTCTACTGACCGTTTAAGATCAAATGTACCATCTCCGCTAGGAAGCCGCCTCCAGTTCAGGCCCAGCCCCAGCCCCTCACGGCCGGCCCCTTGTCTGTGCCCCCGTGACACTCTGAACGTTCCTCTATTACAGGACTTCCCATTCGATGTCGCGGTGATCTGCTGCTCTGTCTGTCTCCCGGTAAACTGTGAACTCCTGCAAGGCGGGGTCCATGGCTGTTCTCCTATATGCCACGGGGGTGGGGGGGTGGGGCACGGAGCTGGATGTTTGGCAAGCAGTAGGTGGCACCTCCTGTGTACCTGCCACATGTTGTCTAATCCTCACCACAACCCTAGGAAGCGGGTACTAGTGTCACCATCTTATGGATGAGAAAACAGGCACCGCAACGTAATTACAAGGCTAGTATGTGGCATAGCCAGATTGGGCCCATGTTTTTAACCATGATATAATGATGCCTATACTACATGAATAAATGCAAGAACTAGAAATCAAGTGCCCATTCCTAAAGCAAAGTTCCTCCAGGTTCTAACCTCTGAAATCCCAAGGACAGCAGGCACAATGGGAGTCGGGGCCGAGGAGGGCACCCTCCAAAGTCAACGCAAGACTTTCAGCCGCAGGACGGTGTGCCCGATGGTATGGGGCGGCTGGAACAAAGGAGCCCTGCCCTCCCGTGACCCTTACACGTTGGCATCTCCCCATCCACAGACACCAGAAGATCTATTCAAAGTTTCCCATATTCACCCCCAGCACCACCCTGCATTCTTCCCATTACAATGAAACCTGAGATTCTGAGGTTTCTCCATCATGAGCTAGCTCCAAACACAACGCACATGGAAAGAGGAAAGATTTACTTTACCACCAACTCTCCATGCCAGCGGTCAGTGGTTTCAGCCTGTGCTCTCCAGAATTCTTTCTTGGAACTGGGCTGAAAGTTCTATTTGGTCATGAAAGCTGGTCTGGGGCCCCTGCAACACTCAACTCGTGGTGGCTACACGTCCTCCAGGATGGGGCTGGGCCTGGCCACCACTGTTGCCTGATATTCCCGGATACCTGACATGGAAGGATGGCCGGAAAAGCTTCCCCCAGGGCCTGGATTCCTACTGTCTTCCCCAAACCTGCTCAGAGCTGCTCTCAGGAGAGAACAGTTGGACCTGGTGAGTGAGACTGTTGGCTCGCAATCAGGGTATGAGGGAAAACCAATACCCCAGGGCAACCGAGAGAAGGAAGGAGTCTCTTAAGGGAGAACGGAGTGGAAAGAGAACCAGGTTTGGAGACAAAGACCTGAGGCTGGAGGCTTGGCTCTGCCATTCCCTAACTTAGGAATTTGGAATAAGTCATTTACCATATTTGAGCCCCATCTGCAAAAGAGGTTAACAGCTTCCTCGTGTGCTGTAAGGAACAAATGAAGTATTATAAACAAAAGGGCTTTGTAATCTAAACAGTGATTTCAGAGCCAGGTTAATTGCCAAGGAATTCCTTTTTTTTTTAATTACAGATTTCTGGATCCTTCTTAAACCTACTGAATTAGAATGTCCAGGGGAGGAGTCCAGGAACCTGTATTTTAAAAGACTCTCTGGGTGCTTCTGAAGCATGGTCGTAACCCTTAAAGCACTATACAAAGGTGGTCATTGCTATAATTCTGTGGTCAAAGAAATACCAGTCTGAGTATTATGCTTCAAGGTTACCCCCTAGGGCTGCCTGACTTACAAGTGGAAGATTTCTAAAGGATGTGACTTCCCAGTGGATGTCCAGAGAGGAAGCCCAACTCTAGACCAGGTTGGAGCTTGGGGACCCATGAACATGGGAAGGGCAGCCAGCCATGGATCCTACGGTTCATTCATGACGGTTCCTTCTTCCACTGAGCATCCTTCTAGGGAAAGAACAGTCCCCAGACACAGACATTCCCCAGCCCGCCCCCTCAGAACCTGGCAGAACCAACAGTAGGATGCTGTAAGCTAGAAATGGAGTCCCACAGGAAAAGGCAATCATCAAGTGTTTGAGACAGGGACTTGAGCTCCAGGAGTGCAGGGGAGAACCAGAGGGACACCTATCAATATTGGGGGGAGGCCAAGCACTGAAGGCCAGGGAGTGGGAGCACCAAAGACCTGAGATGGACTGGGCCGTCCGTCGATCAACGGCGGTCCTAAGTGAGTCACTAGGACCCAACAATGCTCCTGTTTTCATCTGTAAAATTGGATACAACTTGTCTATTACAGGAAGCTTCATGACCGTCAAATGAAATAACAGATGTGAAGGGCTGCAGAGCATGATGGAAAACCACGCAAATACAACGCAATGTTTTCATTCTTTAAAAGTATTAGGACTAATGCGCTGTACCACGAATATGGAACATTCTCCAAGGAATTAAAAGTCTGTGCAATTGGTTCATTCAATAAAAAGTATCTTCTATGAATATCATTCTCTGCCTCTCCAAGGAAAAGAAGTCTCACTCTCCCAAGAGACATCCCAAAAGAAGGGAGTGGCGTGTTTCTCAATTTCACCCACTAAGAGCTGGAGGTGCAGATGAAATGCACGAACAGATCTGCGGATGAGCTAGGAAGTCTAAGAGGTTATGTTAGGTGACGGTAGAGAAAGGTTAAGAGCGAGCAAATTCTTCGGGGTCATAAGGAAAGAGATCCTGGAAGGCTTCTGAAACCACTAAGTAACAAAAGTAGCTCACACCTCCTGCCCCCGCACCACCGGGAATACTTTAAATAACGCCTCCGAGAATGTAACAGGCAGTCTGGATTCAGGACTTTTAAACGGGTGGTGTTCCACAAGGACCTTTTCAGGGAAACCATCTTGAGAATCACTGAATTCTTAGTCCAGTTCTTCCTGACAAACATCCTCAGGCAAGTCTGGAGCCAGAGCTGAAATCCTGGGATGGTAAATACCATCAGATGGAAAAAGAATTTATAGCAGAAAAGGTCTAGTGGCCCTCCCAACCACCATGCCCCGACTCCTACCCTCAATAGTCTGGAAGACTTACGCACTCTGAGTGAGCAGAATTCCACAGAGAGCTGGGCTGGTCATTCGGAATCTGTTGTAGAAACTGACCTAGAGTCATTTACTCTCTTAGTAAATATTAATGGGACATCTACCACGTGCCAGCCATTCATTGTTCTGGCCCTGGGGATACAGCAGTGAGTGAAACATACAAAAATCTTCACCCTCATGCAGTTTATAGTCTCAGGGAGAGGACAGATATTATAACGAATAAATAAATACATGCATCTTATGGTAAGTGTTTTGGAAAAGAATAAAGCAAGGAAGGATGGGAAGGGATTTCTATTTTATACAGGGTGGTCCAATAAGATCATAAATGAACCAGTGAGGGAGGCAACCATGTGGACGTCTATGTGAAGAGCATTCCTGGCAGAGGGACCAGCAAATACAAAAGGCCTGAGGCAGGAGCACCGTTGGTGTGTTCAAGGAACAGTAAGTAGATCAATCAGTGGCTTCGGTTCAAAGAGCAAGGAGGGTGAAAGGAGATAAAACTCAGAGAGGTGACAAGGAAACACACCAGATAGGGACTTGAAGGCTTTAGATTTTACTTTGACTGTGATGGGGAAAACACTAGGGTGTTTTGAGTGATATAATCCATCCTACATTGTAAAAGGATCTCTGGATATGCTGATGAGCAGAAACTGTAGGAGAGCAAATGTGAAAACAGAGAGATCCGTTTGGAGGCAATTGCAATAATACAGATGAGAGATGAAAGCGATCTGGTGAGTATGAAGCAGTGACACCGACAGATTTGCTGATCAGTTGAACGTGAGAAAAAGTGAGGCATTGAGGATGACTCCAAGGTGCTGGGCTTGACCGTCTGGAAGAATGAAGTTACCATACCTGAAGAGGGGAAAACTCTGTAGGAGGAGGCATGGTTGAGATGCCCATCTGACATCCTAAGGAGATGGTGAATATGGAGTTGGAAAACAGGAGGGGAGGCTGGGCTGGGAATATAAGTATACAGGTTGTCAGCATATGGATGGAATTTAAAGCCAGGAGTCTGATGAGACAGAGAAGTAAAGTGGTCGGTGTTTCAGTCTGGGGGGCTTCAACATTTAGAGGTGAGGGGATTATGAGTCAGAGCAGAAGCAGCTATTGAGGTAGGAGGACCAAGAGAAGAGACTCCTGGCAGCCAGGTGTTATCAAGGAAGGAAGAAGGGGTCACCTGGATCAAATGCCACTGATGGATGGACACAAGGAGGATGGAGAATTGACCAAATGTGGTGATGCTGAGGCCACTGCTGACCTCGACAAGAGCAGTTTGGGCAGGAGGTGGGACCAAAAGCCTGGGTGAAATCAGTTTATGAGAGAAGAGGAGGAAAGGAAGTAGAAACAGCCAGTGCAGATGACTCTTCGAGAAGTTTTATTCTTAAAGAATCTGTTTTTTAATGCTTTAGGCTTTGCAAGAAGAGAAACAGCTGCAATGATCTCTCAAGATGCTAAGCTGGACTGTTACAACCTCTGATCAGAGGCTTTTTTTTTTTCTTTCAGTTTTATTGAGATATAAAATAAGCAGCACTGTATAAGTTTAAGGTATGCAGCATAATGATTTGACTTACGTACATCATGAAATGATGACCACAATAGGTTTAGTGAACATCCATCACCTCATAGAGACACAATATTAAAGAAATAGGAAAAAATAGATATAATTTATATACTTATATACCTTGTGATGAGAACTCATAGTATTGGCTTTCTTAACAATCTCAAATATACTCCTTGACTTATAGGATAGGAGCTTGGTTCTCATGAGCTAATGAAGTATATATACCACAGAGACTCATTTTAAGGAAGAGGAAGAGCAAAGACAAGAAAAGAGAAGTGAAAAAGGAGGCAAGTGAATATGTAATACTTTTAAAGAGTTTCAGGTCATTGAAAGCTTCCTAAATGGTTTCTTTTTCCATCACTAAACATCACTAAGTAACTCTCAAATTTCCACATACTCCAGAAAGTTCCCCAGGTAAATTTAGGAGAGACAGAGAATTTTGGACGTTATGAATCTCTAAACTGCCCCCTCCCCAGGAGAAAAAGGAAGCTCAGAGAGGGAATTGACTCTCTGGCTCTTCCAATTCTTAGTTGTATGGTCTTGGGCAGTTACTTTTAACCTCAGTGCATCGGCTAATCCATCTGTAAAATGGACAATTATAATACCCACCACCTTGGGTTCTAATGAGGATTAAGACAATCATTACTTATGAGATTCTTAGAACAATGGTACATGGTAAATGCTCAGGAAGTAGTATTTTTAACTGCAATCGTGCTAGTCCGTCAGAGGATTTTGTATCATATTGGAGGAGCAAGATGCAGTTGAACTATCCTCTTTCTACTCCAAATTGACTCAAATTCTAACACAGAACATTATCCTTCTCTCCACAAAAGACACACACTCCATGAGTTAGCTTTTAATCTCTGCCCCTCTTTATCAGCTCCAATCACAAAGATTCTTTCATCTGTGCTGTTAATACCAAAAACTACCATTATTCAGTGTCTGAGGAATGCTCTGTTATTTGCTTTTATATATATCATACTTAATCCTCACACAATCCTATGAGGCAAGTCACTACCCCATTTTACAGGCCAGGAAGCTGGTACTCAAAGGTTAAATAACTTGCCCAAGGTCATACGGCTGAAGGCAGCAGAGCTGAGGTTCAAACCCAAGGCCATCAGACTTCATAGCTCGTTCCTTCCACAAGCCCGCCCAGCTCTAAACGTTGATGCCATGTACTAATGTCTCAGGGATCTGCCAGGAACCCAAGGCGCTAGGGCTGTCGGATAGGTCATTTTAGAACAGGAAAAGCAGTTCTACCTGACTTGTATTTTACACATCTGACTAGGTACGTGTGCGTCTGCTTTCCTGGAGTTGTTTAAAACTTGGGTGAGAAATCCACTTAGAGTTGAATTCACTCTCACCGAGCGAGCGCTGGCCCGGTGTCATGGGGGCTGGGCCATCGTGGGGTAGCAGGGGAAGGGAACAGGAAATCATTTGCTGGTGGTTGACCAGACCCCCTGGGACTTTTCAGAGTTACAAAACTACCACCGACAGGCACGGCAGTTCCTGGAGAATGAGAAGCTTGGGGCCAGCCAGAAGGCACCTGTGGTGACATCACGGGGTACAGCAGTGGAAAATATACACTCTCCAAGGGCTTGTTTCCCCCTCTGTGCACACAGAGTGCTAGAGAAGCTAATTATAGCCACCATGCCCCCGGCCCCCAAAGAGGGCAATGGACATTCACAAGCGCCTTTGCTGTTTGTCATGCTTCTGCCTCTACTGATCTGCAGCCGTAGCCACACCTAATGCATGCGGTGGAGCCCACAGGATCCAGGTGGCCTGGGGTGGGCGGGGCGAGGATACCCCACGCTCACCCCAGCTCAGCTCCTGCCAGAACACGACTCCCTCTGTGATCCACAAGGTAGGAGGCTGAGGCTTCCACTGGGAGGAAAGGCGAAGATTTTCCTTTGATTCCCCCCTTCCCCAACCATTCTAGGACACCCCTCTTCAGCCTGGTCTGACAGCCAAGATTTGGAAATCTGGACTTCACAGACAAGAATCTTATCTCATCGGCCCATATGCCGGTTGCGTTATCTGCCCAGTGGAGAGATTACGTGTCTATAACCCAGACCTCTCTACGGAGCAGCCACGACTGGAAAGTAAGAGCTCCCAGGCAAAGGCCGCAGAAGATGAAAGGGGCTCTTACTGGCCCAAGCCTCAGAGCGGAGATTCCTTGTGTGGTTCAGCACGGCTCCTACTCATGCCTCGAGTCCACTTCCTCCTGGGGTTCTCGTCAGCCCCAGCTTGCTACTGCCACCACACAGCTTTTCTGCCCCTACAGAGGGGCAGTGGGACGTGACCAGAAAATTCCATATCCGAATCCTCTCCGTGGTCCCCAGTGCCTCTAAACCCAACGCAGAAGGTGAGCAATAGATCGGCAAGAAGAGGGAAGAAGGGCTTCCCTGGTGGCGCAGTGGCTGAGAGTCCGACCGCCGATGCAGGGGACGCGGGTTCGTGCCCCGGTCCGGGAAGATCCCACATGCCGCGGAGCGGCTGGGCCCGTGAGCCATGGCCGCTGAGCCTGTGCTCCGCAACGGGAGAGGCCACAGCAGTGAGAGGCCCGTGTACCGAAAAAAAAAAAAAAAGAGGGAAGAAAAGCATTTGAATGCCCGCCATTCTTGGAACGTTTTCAAACGAGGAAGATGGAATTATGACTAAAAGTCAAGGGGTTGAACTCCAGGACCCCTCGTCTTCGAGGGAGGGGTGCCGACCCTGCGGCAAATGGTCCCAAAGCTGGCGGGGCCGTGGTGGAGGCCGAACACTTCTCTCTCTCTGCGGTTTGCAGAATCTGGCAATGACTGGGAAGCCATATGTTGTGTTCTAAGACTCAAGCATAAACTTCTGCTGGATGTTTGGATTTGGGTTTTTTAATTATTCCCTGTTTTGAAAGAGAGAGAGGAAAAAAGGGTGTGTGTCTCTGTGTGTGCTTTGAAGGGAGCGGGGGACAGAAGCAGATGGGGTGGGAGGAGTAGGAAGAGGAGAGGAGCAGTTTTCATTCTGGACTCTGATCAGTGTTTCTCCAGCAAGATCTGCTGTGTCTCCTCTGGCGACAGATGGGGTCAATGGCCCTCAGTGACAGGAGCTCAGCTGAAGCCCCACCAGTCACAGGCATCTACTGATTCAGAAGCTTCCAGGATGATCTCTGCCAAAACTTAATAAACCAGCACGTGCCCTGTCTCCTTCCTCACGGACACTGACAGCAGGGCTACGACTCTCCTGAAAGAGGCAGCCACCTCCCCCAATGGCAGTGATGAAAAATCCTTCTGGATCAAGGAGTCACACCCCCAACTGCCAATCAATAAGAACAAGAAATAACACTTCTTGAATGTTATTTATGTACCAAGCACCACGTAAGCCTTTTGACATTTACCTCACTTAATCTCTAGGACAACTCTATGGTGTCGCTACTATTATTATGCCCATTTTACAGATGAGCGAAGGAGAAGATAAATCATTTGTACAAGGTTATGCAGATAGTGAGTGGGACCTGGGCTCAGACTCAGGTGTTCCTGGCACCTCTGCTCTTAACCACCATCCTACCCTGCCTTCCTGTCGTCAGCTGGCATTGCTTCACTGAGAGCAAGGCTAGAAGGAATAAGCACATTGGTAAAGTGTGTGAGCTTAATCCCTGCCATCATCAGTATCTCCAGTCTTCTGCTGAAGAAACTAATTTGGCCAAAGCCTCACTGCTAAGAAGCAGCACAGCTCGGATTCAGAGCCAGGACCGAGATCAGTCCTGTGCTTTCTCCTTTTTATCATGCTGTCTCTGGACCAAATTCCTGGAGGAAGGGGTCTGCCTCTCAATTGCTCCAGATTTTAAAGTAAAAGTAGAAGAGGAAGCTCAGAAGTTTTTCTTAAATGTCCCAGAGGTTTAGCTGGGATTTGGAAAAAGACTTGAACCTGAGGGCCAAGGCGTAGCCATTTCAGGGAGGTGGATTTGTGAAGAACTTCCTAATCATGGAATATGTCCAGAGCTAGAATGGATAGCCTTGTAAGGTGGAGAGCTCCACGACCACGGGGGGCCCAGCATAGTCTTGATGAACTCTTGGTGGCATTCCTTTGACAGAGGGAATTTGTAGGGAGCACTGTTGCCTTGGCCATCCAGTATCCAAACACCCTTCTTATTTAGGGGACATCCCAATGGGGGGAGCGGGAGCCCCCTAAGGAAGCCTATGGGGCAGATGTTCTCTCTTTCAACTTTCTGCCGGATGATATCCAGACATATGACCTGGACTTAGCCAATCAGCTGGAGTTGGACCCTTAAAGGAGTGACTCAAAGTGTAGAGGTGATGGCAGCAGTGTCCTTGGTTCCTGTGTCAGAACCTGGTCATCCAGGTTCCAGCCAGTTCTGTGAGCTACATAAAATCTGCTTTATTAGCCATAGATGGTTTCTGACATGGAAGGCTGCATTAGAGCAGGTCACTGTGCTGGCTACACATCTGGGTTACCAGTACAGCTCAGTCAAAATATACCTTCCAGGTCCCCAGGTCCACCAAGACCTAGTGCATCAGAATCTTCAGAGAAGAACTCCGAACATCACTATTTTTAAAAACTCCCCAGATGATTGTGACATGTAGCCAGATTTGACTAGAATAAGTAAACTCTAAGTCCCCAAAATAAAATACTCTGATTCTCTGAAACCCTCTTACCAAGAATCTGGGCATGGCTATCTGAAAAATGCAAGCTGTCTATAGTTCAGTTACATTTGCTAACAAGAAGCTTATCTCCTTGAATAAGTAACATACACTCCCCAGAGTCTAACGCTATGATTTTCCTTCTATTCTATTTCCATGGGATATTCCTCCCCAAGGGCTTTCCCATCTACAGATCTTTTTTTTTTTTTGGCCGAGCCGCGCAGCTTCTGGGATCTTAGTTCCCCAACCAGGGATTGAACCCGGGCCTCAACAGTGAAACGGCCGAGTCCTAACCACTGCACCGCCAGGGAGTTCCCTTCCCATCTGCAGATCTTGACCTTCGCCCTTACAACTCCATGCCTTCCTCAAGTGGCTAAGGTCTATGTTTCTATACACATTCCTCTGATTCTACAATGTCGGCCGAGCACAAGGCTTTTTACTTCCCAAACCAAGGCCTCCCTTCATCACACGGAGTTGCACTGAGGATTTACTGCATGCCTTCTGTGCACCTGAGGGAAAGCCTCATCCCCGTTCTGAGCCCCAACTTCCCCGCCTGAAATGGGGAACGCTGATACCAAGCTCCTCTGTCAAGTCTCACGTCACAAGAAGGCTGAGACACTGGGGCATCACAATCTCCCAATTCTCGTTATTCAGGCTCAGAAAGTACGCATTTAGCTAAGAAAGATGACTATCCAGTTAACTTTCTGGAGCTCAGCTCAGAAGCGTACATCCCTGTACCATCATCACTCACCCATCCTGCCTGGAGCAAAATCCCCAATTCTCCTGCCAACAACTGTTTTTTTTTTTATTATTTTTTTATTTTTGGCTGCATTGGGTCTTCCTTGCTGCACGCATTTCTCTAGTTGCGGTGCACAGGCTTCTCATTGCGGTGGCTTCTCTTGTTGCAGAGCACGGGCTCTAGGCGCGTGGGCTCAGTAGTTGTGGCTCACGGGCTCTAGAGCGCAGGCTCAGTAGTTGTGGCGCATGGGCTTAGTTGCTCCACGGCATGTGGGATCTTCCTGGACCAGGGTTCGAACCCGTGTCCCCTGCACTGGCAGGTGGATTCTTAACCACTGCGCCACCAAGGAAGCCCCCCCACAACTGTCTTTAAGAAGCTGGGCTATTGGAGCTTTACACAGTTCCAGGTTTTGTGTGTGCACATGTGAGTGTATGTGTGTGCGTGTCTCTAACCTCGCGGGTTAGAAGGGACCTGCCAAGCCCGTTGATTCCTCCCCTTGCCTCAAGCACTTAAACTCTTCCAGTCGGGCACTTTGTGGGGCAAGGTATTCCAGAGCCTCCCTTGGTAGCCCTCCTGGTTCGCCACAAGCCTGGAGAGTGCAAGATACTAGAACCTACTGGATCCTGGCTATGCCAAACCATCACTCAGCGGGGAGCAGGATGGAAGGAGGCATGAGCACCTCTGGGTCCATTTCGGCTGCTGAGAAAGCCTGTCTCGTGTGACACCCTCCCAACCCCCTGGAGGAAGCTTCCAAGTCCACCCTGGGCACGTGTTCACCAAGGCAGCTCCTTAGGAGACTTAAGTGACCTCCTCACCCTAGAGCTTCACATCGGCCACTGCTCACGAGAGGACCTCGGGGACAGATGGCCATCTGGTTTCTGTACAGTCTGCATCCGTACAGCGCACAGAAATTTATCTTCCAGCGCCTTCAAAATGTACACAGCTGAATCCTACTGCTGACTTTGGCAGTTACTCCTAGTATCTGAGAAGAACAGATTCAATTAAAAAGGAAGTAACAGATGCTGCAAATCACTCCCTCATTTTGAGAGAAGTCTTTTTTTTTTCGAGTGGCCTGAATTACTTGATGATGCACAGCCATGCAGCAAAAAAAAAAAAAAAAAAAAAGCTGGCATGACAACTTCTAACTTGGCTCCCACCCAAGGGGAAGCTGTGGGTTCTTCTTCAGAGGTGGTCTCCATGCCCTGGCACATTCCTCTGTCTGCTGTGGGTATTGTTATGGAGAGGACTTGGCTGGAGGTGGAGGAAGGGCAAAATGAATCCCGGGGTGAGTTTTAGCTTTGAGATTCTTTGCTTTGACTCACTTGTCCTCAAAGCATCCCTGGGAGAAGGGTGTGTGGACCTCAGGGATGAGATAGATCAGTATCCCCATTTTAGAGGTGGAGGAAGAAAGGTTCAGGGCAAGCAGGGGATTTGCCTAAACACAGGACATCAGTTCTGTCGGGAAACCTAGGCTCTTTACCCACATGTGTCTGTACCCAGCGCAGAGTGAGGTAGTAAAGAGGCCAAGGCCAGGCTGACATTCCCAGGGAACGCGCTCCAGAGAGTCCCAGGTGGATGTATTCCTAAGACGTGGCCCCGAAGGCACTAGAGGGTGGCCAGCGCCCAGCCTTCCTTGCCCACCACTCGGACCTGCTCCCCACTTCCCGGTCCTGGCCTGAGCTTGGCTTCTCCCTGCCTGTGTCCTGTGAGCCTGCCTAGGACAGCCTGCCTAGGACAACATAGTTATGTTGTCACTGACGACTTGGGAGGGGACCCACCTCCCTGGAGAGTGAGGCAAGGAAAAAGGAAGGAAGGAGATGGATTTTTGAATGCGATCCGGTTGCTCTCCTCTCTCTTCCCTAGGCACTAAAGCACTAAAAATATGAAGAATTCCAGGGCTTGGACTGAAGATGGGGTCCCCCCACAAAAAAATATATCTGCTGCAGAGATTTTTGGAGCCTGGAATTGCAAAGCTAAGAAGCTTCCTTGCCAGAGATTTTTAAAGAGGAAGGCCGGGGGCTTCCTTTGGGAAAATTGGCTGAGGGGATCCTGCCTGGACACAGAGGCCCCGAGTCAGGAGTGCTCAGAATTCTCTTTCCACGAATCTGGCTTCCAACAGTCCTCAAGCTACTGCCACCCCTCCCCCTGCCACTTCCTAACCCTGTGACTTCAGTGGGGGCCTTATTTTCTGAAACAATTGTCAATATCAATGTTTTGTCTATGGCCTGCCAATGAAAGGCATGATTTACAAGTGAAGATTGTCCCAGAAAACCCAAGAGGTACGCTTAGCTGTTCCCACGTCCTCTCCACCACCTCCCCCCACTACCCCCTCCCCAAAGCCTCCACCTGGGCTTCCCGTCCCCACGGAATGAGAGCAGAAGAGCTCTAGGGAAGTGGTGTGCAGCACGAGCTCTCTGTGTTCCCAGAGCCCACCAGTTCTACCTCCCAGCTCTCCCCAGGATGCCCTTCTGGGGCCACCTCCACCCCCCACTACCGCTTCTGCTTTGGTACCTTTATTGTCCCACTTTGGGCTGTGCCAGGGTCAACTACCATTTAACTGCAGCTCGAGTCACAGGCTTCTGGAAGCGGAGGTTGGGGACACTACAACCAGCGGGATGAAGATTTCATTTCTAGCTCTACCACTTTTCAGGTGGGGAACGTCAGCTATGGGGCTAAACATCTGAGCCTGTTCTTCACAAAACAGGAGGAGGCTGGACCTGCCCAGCAGAGTGGTGGGGATGCAGAGGGAGAAAATATATGCAAAGGACAGCACTGTACCTGGCACGTAATCAGCTTGCAAACAATGGTGGGCCCACCCTCTCCCCAGCTCCCAGCACACTCCCCGGCTTGTTTTTCCTCCTGTTCCTGGATGCCTTTCCCAAACTGCATTTACCTATACCTTCCAACTTTACTTCTATCACTCTCATCTTCCCCTTGTTGTGGAGACCTGGAAGGCCAGGCCATGTCATTTATTATCCATCATCTTAAATCCGTGAGTGAGAATGCTCTTTCAATCCCAGGCAACTGAACGAATGAATGAACGCAAATAAAAAATGGCCTAGAGCTCTAGCTTCTGAGACCTTGTGATAACCTCTTCCAGGTCTCTAGGAGAAAGAGCTGGGTGGGGACTTAAATTCCCCATTGACAAAAGCGGTGGACTAGAGAATTCCACTGACGATGCCAGCAGTGCTTGATGACTGATCGTCACAGGCCCACACCTGGAGAGAGTTAACCATCAGCTGAAGTTATTTTCACCATATTTAACCAGGGATTGAAACAGCAGGACACACACGCACTGAATCTCTAATCCCTCCCACACCCACACCTGTTCCCCTTCTCATTCCGATTTACTGAAGTTAAAGCTCACGTATCAGGCAGCACACTTGGCTGGCTTCTACTGGGGCTGACCTGTAAGTGATGAAATTCCTACTCCTCCCTGAAACCTTCACTCCTGAAATTCTATCATTCCTCAAAATCTTCTTCTGGGATAGATGTTGGTGTTGCCCTGTGTCTGAAGCCTCTCTTACAAACAGCCTATTTTTTACAAAGTAGGCATAAAGGTAGAGATGGGGAAAGAAGGTGAAGAGTTTCAAGTATGAGTGAGTTTCTCCTGTTTAAGTTGGCTGGGTCTTGGGTTGCCATGAGAAGGCTCCCTGCATTCAGGAGAGGGGAAATGACCAACTGCTGAACACGTGTACTCCAGGCACCACGCTGGATGCTTACATACATTTTCCCATTTCGTTTTCTCAACAGCTACGACAGAGGGATTATTATACACACTCTGCTCGTGAGAAAACCTGAAGCCCAGATGGGGACTTGTCCCATGTTACACGTGTCCTAGAACATGGAGCCAGAACTCAGAGCAATATCCAACTTAGAAATGCTCTGATTCCAAAACCTATTGGGCCTTTTGAGACATATAAGTGAATGGTACTATTTGGCCGTAGGTTTCGTTGCGTGAATGAATGAACAAATAGGTTACCCAAAATCAAACTAAAGTTTAAATGACTGAGTGAAACTTTCTGGAGAAGAGTCATGCGTCTCACATCTGAAGGCCCCTCCCCCTCCCATCCGCTCTCCTGTAGGATGCTGAGGATAATGAGAACCCTCGAGACAATGGCTTTCAGCCCCCTTCCTTTACAGATAGAACACAGGGCTTCCCTGGTGGCGCAGTGGTTGAGAGTCCGCCTGCCGATGCAGGGGACGCGGGTTCGTGCCCCGGTCCGGAACGATCCCGCATGCCGCGGAGCGGCTGGGCCCGTGAGCCATGGCTGCTGAGCCTGCGCGTCCGGAGCCTGTGCTCCGCAACGGGAGACGCCACAACAGTGAGAGGCTCACATACCGCAAAAACAAAATACAGATAGAACACAGAGTCTCCAAAGAGTGACTTGTGACAGTCAGAGCTAGAACCCAGGTGTGCAGATTCCTGGCCCAGCGCCTCTCTACTAATATGATGATGATGTCAGGAGAAGAGATGGAAAGCGGGCATCCATCACAGGACCCATGAATCATAAGGATCATTGTATAGAGGTTAGCTGTTCATTTCTACTGAGGGAGACAAAGGAGACAATGGACTTGAACCGTAACCTGATATTTAGGATGCTTATTCGTTCATTTATCAGGCATTGTGTTTAGTAATGACAAAAAAAAAAAAGACGAAAAGATAAGCTGCCACGGACCTCACAGCCTAATGAGAAAGAGGCTCATTCAAATAATTATCTTTTATCATGGTAAATAGGGGCTCGAACAAAGTATGAATGAGATGCTTCGCCAGCCCAGAGGAGGAAGAGGCCGGTTAGCTCTCTTGCCAGGGGCTCCACTGAGAAGATAAGGAGGGAGGGCATCAAGCAGAGAGGGCACAGGCTAGAAAAGCCTCCAACTTTCTGTCCAGGAGGAAAGTACAGCTGACCCTTGAACAACATTTTTGAACTGACCAGTCCACTGACATGCGTATTTTTGCCATAGTAAATACTAGTTATTTGTTGAATCAGAGGACGTGAAGGGCCAACTACAAGTTATATCAATACATGGAGGGTCAGCTCCCCTAACCCCCGTGTTGGTCAAGGGCCAACTGTATGGGAAAAGCCTGCAGAATAGGTTTGTAGAGTCTTCTTTTAAGACAGGGAGCAGGAAAGTCTCATCTGCCCGGTGGCTTATAAGAAGATGGGTAGATCAGATGATCCCAGATATTTGCACTTTATGGACAAATGCATTTTGAAAACAGGGGCCAGTGAGGTGGGGGTGGATCTCACGAGTTGTTAACTTTTAATTTTCTCAATTAAGAATCTTATTCTAGGGCTTCCCTGGTGGCGCAGTGGTTGAGAGTCTGCCTGCCGATGCAGGGGACACGTGTTCGTGCCCCGGTCCGGGAAGATCCCACATGCCGCGGAGCGGCTGGGCCCGTGAGCCATGGCCGCTGGGCCTGCGCGTCCGGAGCCTGTGCTCCGCAACGGGACAGGCCACAACAGTGAGAGGCCCCCGTACCGGAAAAAAAAAAAAAAGAATCTTATTCTAAAGTCCCCACTACCAATTATTGCCATTCGTTCGTAATAAGAAGGATGTTTTAATTCCAAAAAAGTAGGAAGGGCACAATCTCAGAATGACTGGCACCTCGTCCTCAGGAAGACGATCTAAACTTTCCACCGGTATTTGTTCACTTATGTTGCTTTGGTCTAATGACAACACTGACAGGATTTGGGACCAAAGGCACGGTGGAAGAATACAGCCCATCAGCCCTGCTAGATTTAGATAGAGTTAGTTAAAGGCAAACCATTTTCTTCTACCTGGAATGGTAAAATCTTCCGCTTGGCACACATAAAATCTCTGTAGATTAATCTCTGTACAGCTGAAATTCCCCATCTTACAGTGTCTTTTCAGAATATGAACCAAGCTGTAAGTTATTATTTTTCTGTACCTATATGACTTCTTGATATTCCTTCTAGCCAAGAGTTTCAGACCCATCCATCTACCCAGGGCTTCTGGAATACTTCCACTCCTTTTTAGATTCCAACATCAGAAGAACAGCAAACCTAAAACGCATTATTCTGAAGGCTGTCCCCAAACCAGCCCCTTCCCTACAGCAGATTCCCCAAGGGAATCTTGTATCCAGGGTTCCGGAGTGAAATGCAAAATGTACACTGCCGCTTAACACCCCAAGTTGTCGGCAACAAAGCCCCAGACCTTTATGGGAGGAACTTCCCCACAGCCGGCCAGATGTGCAAAGAAGACCTCTGAATGCCTTTGAGTGCTCAGATTATAGAAGCCACCAAAAGGGTACAGGTACAGCCGAGAAGAGGGGTCTCAAACCTACTTTTTAAGTTTTGTTCAGAAGGGGATAGATGGATTCTTCTAAATAACCCACACGTTCTCAAGTCCCATGCCTTAGATCTGAATCTGGGGGGCTCATTAAAAACTAGAGTTTTGGCAAATAAGAGAATGTCTTTATCTTCTTTCTTCATCATGAACATTTTTTTTGACTCCCCAGGAATAGCTGTTAGGGCATCTGGTGGCCTGAGGTCCAGACCCAGTCAGCCAGTGTGTGTACCGGGGCCTCAGGGTGCCTTGTGGAGACTGACGCCATACCTAGGATCACAGAATTCCAGCTGGTCAGCTGCTTCCCTCACAGCCTCTGAGGTGTGAATTAGGCAGAGCAAGGGTAGCCCAGAGTCCTGTGATAAAACGTGGCTGGTGAGGATGGGAACATTAGAAAGAATCCATGGGCAGGTTTTTTTCTTTCTTTCTTTTCCCACTCACCTGCTCACAAGGCTTCCCAGCCTCCCTATTAACTGACCACATGTGGTATTTGGTGGTGGGGATGCCCCACTGGGTTGGTGAGATTCAAGGTCATTGGCAAAGAAGCCCCTGGGCTGCACAAGGGCGTCTGGCATGGTAGCTCCTTGGGAAATAGTCTCTTCGTTAGGACTCGGAAAGCAGGCCCTGCTTCTACAGTTTCTATAAGAAATGGCCGTGGTGTATAAAGGGGGGGGTCACTGGCCTTCAGACAGTGGACTGTGGGCTCTTGGGTTGCTTGTCAGTAGTGGAAAGGATTTTAGGCTGAGCCAGCTTCAATCTCAAAGCCACTTCCCTTTGGGACTCGTGAATTTGGCTGGCAGCTGGGAGGGCAGCCTGGGTCCAGGGAGGTTTCTCTCTGTGCAGGGCCGGGTGGGGGGCTGGGATCGGGCCAAACATGTCATCTCGGCCAGATTAGCACCTGCTTCTTCCCTCCGCTGAAGTAACTAGATTTGGGGCTCTAACGTAAATCCTTCTTTAACCATAGGTCTTTTCATCTGGGTGACTTTATTTTCCTTTCTTCTATCCCCCAAAATAAAGAAAACATAAGAGGGTGTGGCCTGTTTCACCCACTGCCACCCCTAGAAAGTATAGCCCTTAAAGAAACCCTGGGATAGAGTTCTCTATTAAAAAAAAAAAAATTAAACAATTGTTTTCAGAGACATCTGTCCACAATCCCTCTGGAGAAAGTGCCTTCTCTAATACTCCACCAGCCTTAGAATAGGGCAATGCTCTCACACCTGCCACAACTGAAGTCTCTTAAGACCCCTGTGCTCAGGTCCCCATGGAAACTGTTCTCATCCCCGCTGGCCTGACCTTTCACAAGACAATTGTCAATCAAAGTAAAGAGCAGCAGGTGTTTTCAAAGCCAAACCTTCTTACCACCACCTTCTCAGAGGAAGACCCTGGGAAGTGGTGATTCAGATGCTCCACATTTGGCCAAAGTAGACTGTTCCACTGGCAGGTTTCAGGTTCCCCAAGCCACGGACTTAGCCCCTACGTAACACATCAACCAGCTCTGCTTCCTCTGAGCTCACACACAGCCTACAGAGCACTTGCTGCTGTTGGCAAAACTTTGCTTCGGTCTCTACGGGGCGTGTAAGCCACAGACTGCTTGAGCAAGTCAGGCTAGTTTCCAAGTCTAAGTGAGTCATTCTTGAGGCCATGACTGTTAGCCTGTAGGGGACACTGGCCCCCGAGCCAAAAGATCCTCTTGTCCACGAAGACAGGGAAGAACAACCACTGTGAAGCCAGTAGGACACTTCCCAAGGATGCCAGGTCCCTGGAGTACACCCCCAGCGCCCATGCCATTGCTTCTCTCTCATCTACCCTAGAAACACATGCTTTTCCATCAACCCAAAACCAGTTAACAGGCTTCCAAGTCGTCTTTCTCTTAACTCCTCAGTCCTTTCCTGTACCCTGGGAGGCAGGATGCTTGCCCTCACAAAACGAGGGGCTCAAATGAACAATAAACAATACTTTATACTCATGCCAAGAGTCCTGGAGTCTCAGATGGCCCCATTATGCTCAAGGTCTAAAAGTTTCTATTCAATAACACACAAAGAAGCAGACTCACAGATATAGAGAACAAACTAGTGGTTACCAGTGGGAGGTACAAACTATTGGGTATAAGATAGGCTCAAGGATGTACTGTATAACACGGGGAATATAGCCAATGTTTTGTAATAACTATAAATGGAGTGTAACCTTTAAAAAATGTATTTTAAAAGTTTCTACTTAGATACGATTTAAACTTCTTTTTGAAATCAATAAACTGTCCAAGTTTCAAAACTTAGTCCATGACTCCCAATCAGGCAGACTTCCCCATGAAAGAGGATAAGACTTATTTACTTGATTTTTGTTATTGTTTTAATAAATGTATTTATTTAGTTGGCTGCCTTGGGTCTTCGTTGCTGCGCGCGGGCTTTCTCTAGTTGCGGCAAGCAGGGGTTACTCTTCACTGCGGCGCGCGGGCTTCTCATTGCGGTGGCTTCTCTCGTTGCGGAGCACGGGCTCTAGGTGCGCGGGCTTCAGTAGTTGCAGCACGTGGGCTTAGTAGTTGTGGCTCGCAGGCTCTAGAGCCCAGGCTCAGTACTTGTGGTGCACGGGCTTAGTTGCTCCACGGCATGTGGGATCTTCCCAGACCAGGGCTTGAACCCGTGTCCCCTGCATTGGCTGGCGGATTCTTAATCACTGCACCACCAGGGAAGTCCCTTGATATTTGTTTTGAAAAGTAAAAAGAAAACGATATTTCAAAGAAGTATGTGGCATGTCTACAACCAAACCAATTTAACAGCCATGTTCTAAGAACTTGCTGTGGTCCAAGCTTGTGAGAATGGGGGGGAAGAGGACATTCCAAAAATGAACCAGACATGGCAGCTCTCCTCTGGGAGCGTGTGAGGTGTCCAAAGAATGGGTGAATAAGTGAACACGTGAGTGCTGAATGAATGCAAAATCAGGATTAGTAGTAAGTTTGAGAGCAATTCCACTCCTTCATTTAATTGCATTAATATGGTCCACAGAGTTAGGAGAATATACACTTTTCCTGAGTTAATATCTTATGGTTCTTCTTGCTGCTTAATGTTTTTTTACCTGTTCCCCCAAACACATTTTTGGTTTCTAGAATCTTTTGCAATTTGCAAATTTTGCAATTTCTATGAAGTCTCCAATCTGATCTCGAATGATGAAGGAAAGGAGTCTTCAGACCTGGGGATGGAATCTTATATATTTTATTTTATGGAGTGATATTCTCTGCCCTCCTTTCACACTTTCGCCAGATCTTTAGTTTAGACTCTTACATCTCTCTCCATGCAGATGTCATTAGTGTTTTGGATGAAATGTTTCTATGGACTTGGATTCATTTTCTAAAGCAAATCATTTTGTGTTTTTTTCTTTAATTCTTATTGGAGTATAGTCGCTTTACAATGTTGTGTTAGTTCCTGCTGTACAGCAAAGTGAACCAGCTATACATATACAAATATCCCCTCTTTTTTGGATTTCCTTCCCATTTATGTCACCACAGAGCACTGAGTAGAGTTCCCTGTGCTATACAGTAGGTTCTCGTTAGTTATCCATTTTATACGTAGTACTGTATATATGTCAACCCCAATCTCTCAATTCATCTCACCCCCCTTTCCCCCCTTGGTATCCATAAGTTTGTTCTCTACATCTGTGTCTTTATTTCTGCTTTGCAAATAAGTTCATCTGTAGCATTTTGTGTTTTTAAGGAACAAACGCCACTTCTCCCCAAGGGGTGTTGGCTAATCTCTTTGTGGAGTATACACGATAGTATTCGCAAGCCACACGTGAGGACTACGGGCAAGGCCGCTGCTGCCCTTGTGGATACTGCAGTCTCCACGGGGCAAAAGGCAGTACGGTTGTCTTGAGAGAGGAGGCCAACACAGGCCCTAGGAATTCACGGGAGGGACATGGCTCGCTGTGGGCAACAGCTGTCAGGGCAGGTTCTGAGATGGAAGAGGGACATCTCCCGTGGAAAGTCAAAAGGAAAGAACTGGTCCAATTTTCAGCCCTCCATCCCTCCCACCCTGAACACCCTTCGTTCCTCATGAGAAGCAGTGGGCTGGTGAGTGGGTGCTTCGGTGGCGAGTGTAGACACAACCCCGTGACTTTGGGGAAACTTCTGCGCCTTTGGGCGGCTCGGGGCCTTGAGGTGCGTGTCAGAAGGAAGGACACCTCCTTGGGAAACTGTGCTATCCAAAAAGCAGCTTGAAAAGTCTCCCATCCCATCGGGTGACCGGCAGAACTTGCCACTGCAAGGGCCTCGCTCTTGTTCATAAGACTTCATTTGATTATTTCCGGGCTCTGTAATTTCTCCCACCCACTTTTAGACTGGAACAGTTAAGTTTCTGCACTTGTGTTAATTACCCTGGGGGCCTCCAGGCTACAGTGCATAACAAAAAGACTAACTAGTTTCCCACTGTCTTTTTGTTTCTTTATACTCCAAAACCAATCAATCATGTCCTTAGCCCCTCCCAAGAAACAAGTAGGTTTGTTAATGCCCTCCGACAAAGAGGCGAAGAAATTCAATGCAGGTGGAGCTGAATCACACAACCATGCATATTAGTACGGGCCTGGGGGCTGCACAGGATTAATACGCTGGGAGCTGGGAATTTTTAATATAAACCAGAAAATGTCACCCATGGCACTAATGTTCCTTTTGTGATGAGACAGAGATGATTCTGGTTAAATGTAGAGCAGAGTGTCTCTTTCTGGAACTCTGAGCTAACACAGACTGAGTCCTGAATCTCCCAGGGCTTGCCCCCATGGCACGAAGTTCCATGTCTGGGGCAGTTTACCGTTTACTCCAAGGTGAAGCTTTCCCTCACCTGTCAGCAAGACGCTTCCAAACCACTTCCCAAACGCTAACCTCAAAACCAGAAGTAAATTACGAGAGCAAATAAGATAAACACATGAAAATTTAAATAGAAAAAATTAAACGCAATGAAATGCTCAAGTTATCCACTAAATTACAAAGTTTAACAAATAATCCCAAACTTACAGAATGATTTAAAAGCAAACAAAAGAAGCACTCACCACCGGTAACTCTGGTCAGGGTCCAAACCAAGGAGGCAAAGATCTGCAAGTTAAACCGTCCGCTTAGCAATGGGGCCTCTGCACTTACTTCCAGGACTCGAGGAATCAGATCTCAAACCAAATCTGCAGAGAATCAGTTCTGGGTCTCCAGCTCATCACCAGGGTCTGACTTCTCACTCACAAGGCAGGGCTGCTCCAAGAGGCATCATGGCCGCTACCGCTTCTCCCAGCCTCCCAGGCCCACGGGGGCTGGGCATCCCTTAATAGCCACGCCTGATTCCTCACACCACACACCTGCCCACCAGGCCAGTCCAGGTGAGTAGAGTTCCTGATTAGGGAACCACTGACAGCCATTCTCCCTCTGGCTCCACCGCTAGGCCTGTGAGTACCACTGTCAGTTCCTTGATTGATTTTCAAAATTAAATAATATCGTTTACATACAGCTTAACAGGCATCAGAAAAATCTGTCATCTGATGTGTTTCTCAGAGTAATTCTAGAAGGTAGATAACTATCGTTTAGAGATTTCAGAGAAGAGGCGACAGACAGCACAGAGGGAACACACGGCTAGGAGGCTGCTAGGCCAGGATTCAAACCCAATTCTGTGACTCCACTGCCACGCATGTGTGTCCTTTGAGATCAGAGGTCATACTGTCCCCTCCCTGCAAGATGCTGAAGGTAGGTTCTGCGATACAGCTGATACACGGTAAAGAGGAAAGAGTGTGGGTTCTGGAGAAAAAGCTGGATTCTGATCCTGGGTCGGTCGCTCACCACCTGGGAAACCGTGAGTAAATTCCCTTCCTGCTGTGAGCCTCCCAATCTTCTCTGGAAAATGGGACGAATACCCACCTCCTTCGTGTTGTGAGGATTAAATGCAGTAACTATGTAGAGCAGGCACCTGGTAGTCAGTCCTCCCTTCCATGCCCCTGAGGCCCTACCCTCTAAAGAGATTTAGAACTAATCTCTGTAGGGTTTGCCTCCGTGATACGCTTATACGCACAGCTGCAGGTTAAAATGAACATCAGTGACAGCACTGAAGCCAATGGATTTCCAAAGAGGCTGGAGGGCAGGGTGTAAGGAGCAGAGGATGGAAGTTGTGGGGACACTGGGGTTGGGGACAACTGTAGGGTCTGGCCTTTGTAGCAACACAGGGAGCCTCCAGAAGTGGCACCTAGGATGACCCAGGGCCCTGTTTCTAGTATCCTCGAAGCTAGTGCCTACTTACCACTTACCCCGGGCTCTTACACATTGTGGGTGCTGTTTCCACAGGGTGATACATCCAGCTTCTCTACTTTAGCATTATGCCACCCTATTTTGCTATAGTCTTATAAGCCATTTCCTCCTGTCATGTTGCAAGGTAGGGAGAAAATGTACAAATCAAGTAGCCTGGAAGAGCAGCATGGTGGATTCTGGAAGAGAACCAGGAGGTAGAAAGCAGTGGCTGGTGTGAATTGCAACCAAAAGTTCTCATGACTACAGAGGCATGGGTGGGGCGAGGGGAGGTAATCCGCAATGCTGACAACTTTTCATCTGATGGGACAGAGGAGAATTCCAGCCCCAAGAGATGAGGTCTGCCAGGAGTGCTGGGAAGAGGCCTGCGATTAGGCTGATGAGACCCAGCTCTGCCACATCCTCCATGAGATCATAACAGACATTCCACCACTCTGGCTTCCTCATCCATGGAATGTGGGAGTGGGACCGGGCTGGCTCTGGAATCAGACAAACCTAGGTTCAGGCTCTACCGCTTACTCGTTACGCAACTTTGGGCAAGTTTCTTTGTATCTCCACAAGCTCCAGTACTCTCAACCGTCAGGTGGGGATGAGAGACCTCATCTCGAGAAGCTGTTGGAGAATTAAGGGAGGAGGTATGTAAATATCTACCCTCTTGCGCAGTGACAGGTCCATAAGGCTCCCGGCACAGCTGCTGCTTTCTCAGTTAATACTGGTCTCTTTTCTTAATTCTAGCTCTAAATTGCTGTGAACGTATGAATCCATGGTGCAATGCAATGAGTGGATCCTCAGTGATCTCACATGGCCACGCTACCCTCCCTAAACCTCAACTATCAAGCACTGAGGTGCCGTTCACTGAAGCAGCAAATGGACAAATCAACGTGGACAAGAAGGTGGAAATAAACAAGAGGCAGGATGGTGAAGGCAAAAGGACCCAGAACTGGGGAGCAGTGGATCTGGGGTTGATCTCTAACTCCCTCAGTCACTAGCCATAAAACACATGACTTTGGTCCAAATTTTCTTAATGTTTCTGAGTTTCAGTTTTCTCATCTGTAATATGGGAATAATCATATATGTGTAAAAGTGCTCTGTGGATTAGAAAGTGCAATTGGAATGTTAGTGGTCAGTTGCCTGCCATGATTCCTGGCAAGCGATTTGAAAATTTGTCCAAATATACAAGTTTGAAAATGTAGTTTAAATGTTTTGAGAGCTAAACAATGACTTTAGCAGTCAAACAAAACTTCAAACTTTCCCCAAATCCTCACTTTCGAATTCGAGTGACTATCATGTGGATTGTTGAGGTATATCCCCCCAAACAGCTGGGCTTGTTTTCCTTCGCAATCAACTAATCCCTCCAGTGACCCACTGGCCCCCCAACTACTGGTGGCCTGATATTAACTTGAAAAACAATGTGATAAACCACCCTCTTATTTTAACAGCTAGCTAGGGCAGGGCAGGAGGAATCCCCACCCACACTTGCTCTGAACAGACATGGTGTTGCAACCGATGTGAAAACAAGATAAGGAGAAACATCTGTCAACAGACTCAGGCCTCCCCCAGAGCCGGGCTGCTTTCTGTGTATTCTGCACAGATGGGAAGCCGGAGGCCACGCAGTCACCTGCAATGCTGCTCTGCTGTGGCCGCAGTGCGGAACACGGTCTAAAGAATGCTGGGCAGCAGCTCAGAGACACATGCACCTCACTCACTTGAGCCTTTAGCTGTCTTTTAAAATATATATTTAGTGACATAATGCCTTGTAGGAATCACCATTAAGGTTCAAATCCTACCTGCTTAAAACTATTATATTTAGGATGAATAAACAAGGTCCTACTGTATAGCACAGGAAACAATATTCAATATCCTGTGATAAACCATAACGGAAAAGAATATGAAAAAG
>NW_020837990.1:2111117-2211476 GCF_003676395.1 Aethalodelphis obliquidens
ACAACATTGTAAATCAACTATACTTCAATAAAATAAACTTTAAAAAAAAATCCTATCTGCTTAGAACTGAGGAATTAAAAATCATTTGGTCATCAGACCAGGGGCCCTAAGCTCAATGTGTCTGTTCAGTAACTTCCCAACAGCTCTAGAATAAGGGTAGCTCTAAATGATGTCGTTGAAAACTTCATTTTAAACCCCCTTTGTTATGGTTGGGTTGCAGGAATGGATGAAGTGATGCAAGGTGCTGCGAGGCAGTTCTTTCCTCTGTCTTACCTGAACATCATCAGACCTCCAGAAAGAGAGGCACAGTGTAAATGAGGGTCCAAACAACATATCCAAGGTTTTAAAAGGATCATAATACATAAAACATGACATGCATAAATGCTTACGTGTAGTGAAAAGAGAACAGTTTTTTTAAAGGAGTAAGAAAGAAACCACAAAGTCTCTTAGAACTACCGAACCAGTGCTGGTATTAGATGCTTACCAGCATCTCTGGGTGTCGTCTCTCTGTGAATAATGGAGGGACTACCATAGGATCCCAGGAGACAGTCCCAGGAGGGGTAGCGTTATCATCATAACACAAAGTCTGGACAACTCAACACGTTTGCAAGGGGAGACCCAGGTGCATACGCTCTCCAGCCCGCTGGCCCGAGTACAGGAACTCCTATCCATCCACAGGCTCCTGTCATTCAATGCCAGAGCTTCCAGCGCCTTCCAAGCATCTATGCAACTGAGTGATGACAGGTGTGGATGGACTAGAAGGACTAAATGCAAGTTTTAGATTTTAAAGCAGATTAGTTGTGAATGGCATGCCCCAAATTAAGCGCAAGCTAAGTGCCAAACTTTATGCTAGGAGCTGGAACCTCAGAACCAATATGGCACGCTTGGGAATTCTATGGTGGTCCAGTGATTAGGACTCCAGGCTTTCACTCCTGAGGGCATGGGTCCGATCCTTGGTCGGGGAACTAAGATCCTGAAAGCCGCATGTCTGTGACCAGGAAAAAAAAAAAAAAAAAAGATTTGGCACCCAGGAAACCCCCAGTCCAAACACATCTCTTAGCTGCTCTCCCTTCCCAGAACTTACAACGCCTTCCCATCAGCAACGGCAGTGCTTCCTAGGCCTTAACCCTTTCTAGATCAACTCGTTAGTTTTGCTATATCTGCACCTGTACTCTACTGGATTTAAGGATTGTTCTTTAAAGTAACTCATTTACTTTAACTCAAACACATTTTAGAGAAAATTTGATATGACATCTATAAATGGAAAACTAGTCCTACTTGCCATAAACAGAAAATATCTAATAATTAAAAAAAAAATACAAGGGACTTCCCTGGTGGAGCAGTGGTTAAGAATCCACCTGCCAATGCAGGGGACATGGGTTTGAGCCCTGGTTCTGGAAGATCCCACATGCCGCAGAGCAGCTAAGCCGTGCGCCACAACTACTAAGCCTGCACTCTACAGCCCGAGAGCCACAACTACTGAGCCCATGCGCCACAACTAAGGAAGCCCGCGTGCCTGGAACCCGAGCTCTGCAACAAGAGAAGCCACCACAATAAGAAGCCCGCAGATGACAACATGCCCCCGCTCGCCGCAACTAGAGGAAGCCTGCACGCAGCAACGAAGACAGAATGCACCCAAAATAAATTAATTTAAAAAAATACAAAACAGTCTTACTAAGTTCTAGTTACATACTCTTCCCTGTAAGTGTTCTGAGCCTAAGGCCTAAAGCTCTCTGTTAAAAAGAGAGATTAATAAGTACTAGAGAGGTGTTAAAGATCAACTAACTCTGAGCTGAGACCCTCCCCTATAATCAGAATTGGAAAAGGATTCATTGATCACCACGTGACTCTGCCTCTTTGGGTCACATCTGCATATCACCCAAATCAAACACCCGTGGTCCACTAAACACCATCTGTGCTCCCTAGCCCACTTCATGATTGGTCCTCTACCCAGAGCCTAGAACATTCCACAGGAATACGGGGGGAACGCAACACATATATGTTGAATGCGCTCATGGGTGCATATCTTAGCCTCATCCTTCTTTATTCCAGCCATGCCTATAGGCTTACTTCTCCTCAATGGACCCATGCCTTCTCATAAGCCTCCACGCCCTGTGCCACCTGTATCCTTTATGGAATATTTTTCCTCCTCCCTCTAGTTTCCTCCAACTTGTCTGCTCTCAGATCTTCAAGTCTTAGGTTGCGTCATCTTCCCTTCATGGTTTTCCCTTACCACTTCAGGCTGAGACTAGCCATCCTTTTCAGTATGCCCGCTACATGGGTACCCTGGTCATCGTGATTATCACATGATAATCACTAATCTGCTTGTCTTTCTCTGCCCACCAGTCTCTAAACACCTTGAGGGTTGAAGGTGTGCTTCCTATCTCCGGTGTTGAATGAAAGCATCTCTGGCTATTTCCCCATACGCTCGTGTTGTACCATACAGACCCTGCCTTTCCCTCCCGAGTCTGTGTAGACTGTGTCTCTGCCTGGAATGCCTTTGACAATCTGCAAACTCCCTTCCACGTTCCGGCTCTGAGAAGCCTTTCAGGGCCCATTCCCCAAGCCAGCTGTGACAGTCCTTCCTCCCTGTTTCCACGATCCCCCCAGTATACCACTTTACTGTAGGGTTTATCCCACCTCGGTGCAATTCTTTGTTTCTACTGTGCCACGATTCCGTAGACTATGAGAGTCTCGTTTTCGCACCCCCAAGGTCTAGACAGTGTCTGGTGCATATCATTAAATATTTTCTGAAGAAAGGAATTAATGACTAACAAGAAAACAGTTTTCTATTCACCTCTCCTCTTATCAATTCCAAAGGACCTAGAGTCACCGTCAGTAAAAGCAAGAGAATATTCAATTGATGACTAACATATAGAGCGCTTACTATCTGTCAAGTACTTTATAAGCATTCTCTCTTTTAATTATCCCATAACCTTGTGAGGGTAGGGACTTGTGCTGATGCCAGTTTGCAGGCGAGGAAATATGGGCTTAGGGAGATTAAGTCACTTGTAACTTAATTAAGTCACAAGTAACCTTGGCAGACCCAAGAAATGGACCCAGGCCTGATAAACTCCGATGTTCTTAACTACCACTCTAGCCTGACGTGACCTTCCTCTCCCTGACCGACTGCCCTCCTTCGTGATCAGAAGCCCAATCCTGAGCAGATGGACCTGGGCCTGCCGTGGGCAGCTTTGACTGTGGCCTTTGAGAGCACAGTCAAGCCACCAGGCAGCCCCTGCCCAAAGCACAAGGCCCCCATAGAACGGCCACCTGGCCTCTGGCTTGAGCTGTGGGACTGGCCAAAATCACCAGTTCCTCACTTACCCAAGGCAGCCCTTCACTGATTCCAGAAGTGTCTCCTTCATTTGCAAAATAATCAACAGTTTGACATCTAGGGATTTTCTTGCCAGTGGTGGGTGGCTACTACAATAACAGAGGAGGAACTGGTGTCTTTGAAAGCTCAATGAAAACACTTCTTAAATAAAGATTTTAAATTCTAAATTGACTGAGGAGCGAGGTGAGAATCCAGCTACACCCCAGGGAGGGAAAGCACCTAACTTCATCCTCTGCACCAGAGATGACACCGCGGCTGCTCTTTCTTCACTCAAAGTTCTGTGCTGAAAGCATCTGAGGTAACAAAGCCCAGTTTCCTCGAATTTGCACGCAAGGAAGTGAGACAAAATGCTGCTTGGCTGCAGTAGTTTTGGTCCAGAAAACAGCAACTTTCTCCTACAGAAAGCAGCTTCAAATATTTGTATTAAAGTTAGGAGGGGAGAGAAGAAATAAGAGCCACCTTATAAAAGTTCCTTCCTGCTTCTTGATGATGTTAACAGAATTCTCTGCAGGAAAGGTTCAGCACAGGCCTAGGGCAGAACACACAGCCATGCGGTTTCGTTTTTCCAGTGATGAACCCCTCAGGAGAAACACTCCATTTTGGAAAGAAAGGACAACAGGTTAACTGTGGCCTCGAATCCTGGGTTTCTTTTCATTTGTTGGAAATAAGCTTGGTCCAGGGAGGAAAATCCTGGAAGGGGGAGGGATCCGGAAGACCTGCGATCTGGTTCTGGCTTTGCCACTTACTTGTTTTATGACGTTGAAAGAATCATTTAAATGCTCTAGGCCTCAGCTTTTCATAAAAGTCTGGGGATCAGCCCCAGCTGTGACTAAGTTTCCTTTCAGCTCTGAAATTCTATGATATTTGGTAACGTATTATACAGAGCAAGATGACACATCTGACACATCTTAGGGCGTCACGTCCTACGGCAAATCCTCTTCCCGTAGCAGCGATGATTACATGGTGCCTACCCTCGGCCACTGTGTCTTACAAATTAAGGCACAAAAATGCGAAATAGTGGGCAAGGATGAGTTTCAGAGGGACGAACAAATTTACTTGGCTCTCATTGGCTCTTGTGAGCATGTATTTAAATTTGAGTGGCTTTGGGGTCACTCAATATGTCTGCACATTAGAAGACCAGGTCTTGGCCAGGGATGCGCAGGACAGAGGCAGTCTGGGGACAGCAGGACCCCAATCTGTGGGTCGGTGGCTGCCTTACCTGATCAGCTTCTGCGCTGGCTGAGCTGACACGCCACAGTGGCTTCTTGTACCACCTTCTTTCCACTGACCTTCAGATAGGCTGACACAGTTAAACCACACAGGCCTCAAAAACCCTGAGAATGTCATTCTAGTTTTTGGCAGTTAACTTAAGAAAATAATCAGACGTGAAGTAAGCTAATAATAAGGTGCTGTTTACGGAGAGCTCGCTGTGTGCCGGGCGATGTGCTAAGTACTTTATATATACTATTCTATACAATCCTCACGGCAGGGCTTTGAAGTGGGTACTATTATCCCCATTTTACAAAACATAAAACCAAGGCTTTTAATCTCGCTCTGCTATTCAGGACACAGACATTTTTGTGTAAGAATGTTCATCGCAACAAAATGACCCAGATTTCCAAAAATAGGGAATCGATTAAATGGTATATTCATCTAATGGCATTCTAGAAATGCATGAGATACTATGTAATAATTAATGACATAAGAAAATGTTTGCAGCAGATGACTAAGTAATAATCCCAACTTTGTTTAATTTACATATAACTATCTATACTATGGTATTTGTTCCTACTTGTTTCTTCTGTATTTTCCAAAGTTTACATAGTAAGCATATATCACTTTTTAAACTGTGGGGCTATTTAAAGGCCCATCACAAATAATCAAAAGCCCCATCCATGTTGGTGTCTGGATTCTAGAGAAGCACTCTAACAGATTCAGATTCAGTTTCTACACAGCAGACATCTCCCCAGTCAGAAGCAAGCGGTCCCCTCAGCTGCTCCCCTTATTCCTCAGGCACGCCGTGCATGAATGTGGGATTGAGTAGAATTTCAAGGCAGACGAACAGTTCTTTCTTTAAGATTGTGGCTCCTGTGATGCCATTTGGCCCAGGTCACTATGCCCTAAAGAAGTCAGGCAGTGAACCCAAAATGAAATGACCAACTAAAACAAAACAGAATGCATGAACGCTCTCCACTCCATTATTATTATTGTTGTTATCATTATTTCTAGCAGTAGTAGTTATTTAAATGAGGCATTTGTGTCAGGATAGGGAGAAGAGCTACTACAGAGTTGGCTTCATGACTTGGAAAATTCTCTCAGCTTGGAGACCTGGGAGTGCCCGGAAGATGGCCGTGGAGAAGTGGCAAGACTCTGAGGGGTGGGAGAAAGAACGTGGGCTCTGGCTTCAGGGAGGCTCGGGTTAGAATCCTGATCCCAGGGTATTCCCTGGCAGTCCAGTAGTCAGGACTCTGTGCTTTCGCTGCAGGGAGCTCAGGTTTGATCCCTGGTCAGGGAATTAAAAGCCCACAAGCCACGCAGCATGGCCAAAAAAAAAAAAAAAAAAAAAGAATCCTGATCCCATTTACTAACTGAGTGACACTGGCCAAATCCTTAACTTTCTCATCTGTAAAATGGGTGCGAAGGGACTCTTGAAAGCATAGTAGGAAACATGCAGAAGGTGTTTAATATCTTTCTCCCAGCCCCTCCTCGCCCATCCTCTCTCCAGCACAACACACCTGTTCTCCATCATCCTCAAATTCCAAAATCTACCCCCTGCAGGAGTGGAGCAAAAATCTCCCTTGGAAAACCAGTGTTGTGAAGGGCCATCTCAAATGGAAGGTTTGAATCAAAGTGCCAAGCCATTTAATCAGTCCTCATGGCCACCTGAAATTCAGGCAGGATCCCAAACAGATGGTCAACTGCCATGCTACGCACACCTGGAGATGCCACGACCTTATCGTGTTTATTAGACGCTCCTCAGGCAACAAAGGTGATGGTATAAAAACCACCTACCATTTGTGCGGCTTGGGATAAACTCGCAATTGCACCTCGCCTCAGTGGAGGCATAAAAAATTGGAAAGAGCTTCATTTTACTTAAGAAAAATAGCTCACTCATAGAGCTTGGTCAGCACACGGGAAGAGGAGGTGGGGGAAGAAGGGCCTTAAGGGAAAGGAGGAAGCCAGTGCCTGGACTAGCTATTCCAATGAGGCATTGGTGGCAGGAAAGGGAGAGGACACAGAATATTCTAGTCTCTACTCTCCCCTCAATATCCACTAACCCCAGCTCTATTCGTGTGCCCGGATGGCCTTTCCTCCAAGGCCACGTGCTCTTTCCCCATACATCAGGGCCAAGCCTTGCTCACCCTGCATACATCCAGCCTCGAAATGTTTTGTCATTGTTTTCTGAACATTTAAGACCACCTTAGCACCATTTCAACCTCTGTTGCACATCGCCCACTGCAGTCACGGTGCCCCTGCGTTCCCGAGAGGGAACCAGTGTTCCTGGCTCCAAGCTCTGAAGTCAGGCAGGGCACCGCGCATCCTCAGAGTGGACACGTGTCTTGCTGCTTCTACCCTAGGTCACGTGTCGGCCGGTTTTCTTACCGACTCTTCCTTCGTGGGCATTTAGCGTCTCTAATTTGACTTGACTCAGCTCGTTAGAGAGAAAGTCTGCTTCTCTGGGATTCCCCTTAGCGTTTGTCTGGCTGGCTTTCCACTGGGCACGTAAACAGCCCCCAATATTGTGTGTCTCCTAAGGACCCCAGCCACATCAGGTTGAAGCTGGGGTGAGACTTCCCCAGAGGTCTTGCCAAATGGCCTGGGATGAACCCTTCTCCTTGTTGGTTTTGTTTTCCATGAGCAGAGACAAGAGAGGGGCCTGGTGGCCTGCAGCGGGTTGCACCAGGGGGCGCTGGTTTAAGGCCCAGGGAGGCCCGGGGTCAGTGCCTCCTTGCTCCACCCTGGGACCCTGTACAACTCACTCAGCTCTCGGAGCCCCAGTTTCCTCATCGAGAAACGGTGGTAACAGTACCTGTTCTGCCTTCGCCTTAACAGGGTTGCAGTGAAGCTCAAGGAAGAGAATACAAACAGAAATGCTTTGCAAACTGTAGCGCGCTGTAAGGATGAGAGGTTCCATCGTTATCACAAGGATGCATCTGGTCATAAGACATTACATGTTAATAAGCCCGTTCCTGCATATAACCTGGACCACTCACGGGAGGAAACGTTCAGAGGGAAACACTACCCCAAATAAGAAGAATAGGGGGGCTTCCCTGGTGGCGCAGTGGTTGAGAGTCCGCCTGCCGATGCAGGGGACGCGGGTTCGTGCCCCGGTCCGGCAAGATCCCACATGCCGCGGAGCAGCTGGGCCCGTGAGCCATGGCCGCTGAGCCTGCGCGTCCGGAGCCTGTGCTCCGCGACGGGAGAGGCCAAAACAGTGGGAGGCCCGCGGACCGCAAAAAAAAAAAAAAAAAAAAGAAGAAGAAGAAGAATAGGGAGTGGACAAAGATGAATACACTAAGTAATTCTCGAATATTTCTGGAGCACATGCCCTGGCAAACTCTTGTAGACAGTAGGATCAGGGTGATGATGGAGACACTCAAGGTCCTTGCTCTCAGTCCCAGTCAGCAGAGAATAAGCAGGCAAGCAAGCAAGCAAAAAACGAGGTCAGTTGTCCTGCCACTGTGGGCACAAGTGGGCTCTCACCTTCCCCATTTTCCCGTTCTGAGACTGCAGGAAGGTTGGCTGCAAACTCAGTGTTAAGCCAAGGAGAACACCCAGAATTGGTGAAAGAAAAAAGTTACCTTCCCCAAAGGATAAGATACACAATTTCAGCCACATGAAGATGTGTTGGTTCTTTATATTGTTGGTAAAGTGACAGCACAATGAAATGCTGATGAGCCAGAGATGTTAAAACATGAGAGATCTGGACAAGCGATTTTCCAGGTATAGGAGGGTTTCTAGCATCAGCTGGGAATCCTTGTTGAAATCTTAAAAAAGGAAAATCAGCCTGTATCACTTTGAGTTCCTCTCCATTTTTCCAAATGCAGAATATTGAACCAAATAATTTTCAGTTTTAAAACTGTTCATACCTCATCGTTCATAATATACCACTTCCTCCAAGAAGCCTCCCAACACCCAGCAAAATTAATACCCCCTTCTCTGCAGCTCTATCATCTGTGAGTAACTCCACAAAGCACTTTCACAATATACCATCACCCTGAATTATCGGTTTGTCCCTCACTAGAGGAAAAGCATCCCCAGCCGGGGCTGCACTTGATTTGACTGTGAATCCCTGACACCTCATTATCACGGAGGACACACGGCAGGTACTTGATACATGCTCACTCACGAGGTCACTTCTCACTGGCCCACTGTGTATCTACAGCCAATGTACGTGAACGTGAACACAGTCGCTAGGACACACTCTGCAAGTTGGTTTAACAAGACAAACGTCCCATCTTCACTTGGTCTTCAGTGATTCTCCCACAAGGACTTGTGCTTTATCTGGTGTCTCACCAAGAGTTCCTGGTCAGGTGAGGTTTTGATCCAAATAAAATCTACATTAAAGGGACTTCCCTGGTGGCGCAGTGTTTAAGAATCTGCCTGCCAATGCAGAGGACACAGGTTCAAGCCCTGGTCCGGGAAGATCCCACACGCTGTGGAGCAACTAAGCCCGTGTGCCACAACTACTGAAGCCAGCGCGCCTAGAGCCTGTGCTCTGCAACAAGAGAAGCCACCGCAATGAGAAGCCCGTGCACCGCAACGAAGAATAGCCCATGCTTGCTGCAACTAGAGAAAGCCCACGTGCAGCAACAAAGACCCAATGCAACCAAAAATAAATTAATTAATTTTTTTAAAAAAATCTATGTTAAAAATGGATAGTTTCCTCTTTTTTTTTTTTTTTTTTTTTTTTTTGCAGTACGCGGGCCTCTCACTGTTGTGGCCTCTCCCGTTGAAGAGCACAGGCTCCGGACGCACAGGCTCAGCGGCCATGGCTCACAGGCCCAGCCGCTCCGCGGCATGTGGGATGTTCCCGGACCGGGGCACGAACCCGCGTCCCCTGCATCGGCAGGCAGACTCTCACCCACTGCGCTGATAGTTTCCTCTTGATCTAACTATCAATTTATAAGAACTATCAGAAAAAGATGTCCCATGACATCCTGGGGCTACCTACAGCATGATCCAGACTATGGGAAACTATAGACACGCAACCTAGTTTCACTGACCAAAAAACTACAAATAAAAATAAGAGAAGGGCGGGAAGGGAGGGTAGCCACACGAAGAGGCATATCTGTCAATTCATGTAGGAACCTTATCTGAATCCTGGTTCACACAAAAAAATACTTTTAAAAAACATTATAAGGAAATAGAGGATATGTGATCACTGACTGGATATTTGATATTACATAATTATTTGTTTTTTAGGTGTGATCATGATCCTGCAGTTACATTTTAAGGAGAGTTGTAATCTCTTAGTGGCACATACGGAAATATTTACAGATGAAATGATACGTCTAGGATTTAATTCAAAACAATCTGGAGGAGGGTGGAGAAATGTGTGGTATAGATGAAAAAAAATCAGGCAGGAATGGCTAGATACATTGTTTCATTAATACCACTCTTGCTACCTTTAGGTAAGTTTGAAAATTACTATTAAATTTTTTAAAAATCAGTACTTTATTAAGTTTTTGATCTGGTGAATTCTATAGAGCAGGATTCTCCATGATGGTGCTGTGCTGGGTACTGGCCCCTCTTGGCAGGGCAGGGCAGGCTGCAGACAGCCCAGGACTGGGTTACTCCTCTTGCCCTGCAGAGAGAGCAGATCCCCGGGTCCTGACTCCTGTCTTCCTCAGAGAAGCTACTGGTTAGAGAGAAATGTGTATCTCAGGCTCTGGGAACCCAAAGAAAGGAAAAGAAGCATTTCTCCACTTCTCCTATGAAAAAATAAAAGCCCAGGAAAGGCAGACTGGAAAGAATTCGGGATTTGGAGTCAGAAGTTTTGGATTCCCTCCTTGCCACCCATCTAGGACCAGTGAACTTCTCAGTGCCTCAATGTCCTCATCTCTAAAATGGGAATATGACGACCCTCCATGTCAAAGAACTGTGCTGAGGATTAGAGGAGATCTCGCCTGGGAAGATGAGAGGTAGGGTGGCGCGGTGGGTCAGAGACTTGGTTCTGAACGGTGGCTCCATTGTACCAGCCACACGGTCAAGTTCTAAGTAAGTGAAAACTATTAAAATTAATTATTTAAGAAAAAGCAATTTGTTCAAGGCCTCAAAGTGAGTCAGCAGGGCACTACTCAGCAGGAGAATTTGCGCTCAGCCGTCCTCCCCACTCACCCTCTGAGCTTCCCTTGTGGTTGTATCTGGGCGGCTGATTCACCACCTGTCACTTTTTGGACAGAGCAGGGAGGATGGAGAGGAGGAGCTGGGGAATCGTGTTCTGACAGCTGGGCCACCCCAGCGGGGGCAATGATGAATCAGTCTTGCCGCTGCCATGCTCAGTACACGAGGTTTCCTGAGCCGAGGCCAGGCATCCAAGATGCTCTGACCAAGCCTTGCTGTGTGATGGCCGTAGATGGCCATCCTTTGTGCCTTCTCCCCTGTAACTTCACAGGCTTCTCCCAGCCTCCGAGTAGAAACACATTTTTGCCAGCCCTGCCGGGATCAAGCTAACAAGAGGGACGTGTATGCGTGTGCACGTGCGTATACGCACGTATAAGAGTATGCATATGAACCTACACGTGTTACCTCAGTGGGGCAGTGCGCCGTCTCAGTGCCATAGTGGAAGAACAGGGAACAGGACACCCAAACAATGATGGCCAGACCCCACTTGCCCAGGCCCTGCTTTATTTAGAGGCGAGCTCAGCTATGATCTCAGAGGACCTCCCTGCAGTGTGATTTCCAGGTGGAGTATTCAGTTTGGCTGATCGCAGACCTATATTCTGAATCTCATCATCGTCTTTCTGTGTCCAAAGACAAAGCACTAGAGGTACAAGGAGGCAAAAACGCCATTTCCTTTGTGAGTGACTGTTTCTGTTTGACTAAGGAAACAAGAAAAAGGACCACAGATAGGGATATGTATTTATGGAGAATGTGGAATTTATTGGTAGATTTTTTTTTTTCTTCTCATTTACAGTGTCTTGGATTTTGCTCTAAGAATCCCTTAGGCTTCCTCCAGTTTAGGATAAGAAAACAAGTGGAGCACTGGATTCATTCTATTATGCTTTTAAACAGCTATTATAATGAATGACATTAATTACTAGGAACAGGCAAGAGTTAAATAAAAACAAATAAGGGGACTTCCCCGGTGGTCCAGTGGTAAAGAATCTGCCTTCCAATGCAGGGGACATAGGTTCAATCCCCGGTGGAGGAACTAAGATCCCACATGCCTTGCCTGAACGCCACAACTACTGACCTTGCACGCCTCAACAAGAGAGCCTGCGTGCCACTAACTACAGAGCCCACGCGCCCTGGAGCCCATGCGCCACAACTAGAGAGAGAAAACCTGTATGCTGCAACTAGAGAAAAGCCCGAGCGGAGCACCGCAATGAAGAGCCCACACACCGCAACGAAAAAGACCTCACATGCCTCAACGAAGAGCCCATGTGCTGCAACTAAGATCCGATGCAGCCAAAAATAAAAAAGAAAATTTAAAATAAAAAAAATTTATAAAATAAAATCATACTTACATAAATAAATAAAAACAAATACGTACACATGAAATGATGTCTAGGCAAACTTCATTTGCTATCAAGCAGCACCTAATCTAACTTTAATTTTTCTAAATAAAAAAAGAGCTGCGATATCTTATTTCAGGTGTTGAAAAGTCTAGGGTTTTGCTCTGCATAATACATTTTCCCAGCACAAGCCGCTCAAGAGTATTTGGCTTTGTGGAAGTAGCTTTGACATTAAAAAGCCCTTAACTAATTGTAACTTATCAGAAAGACAAAGTCAATTTGCCTTTTAAGCATTCCTTATTCTGCTGCAGTTGTGGAGAAAAAACAGGGCTCTAGTTCTTTCAGACTGCTTATACATGGAACAGGGGATGAGTGTTTTTGTGGAAATAAGCAAGCCTGTGTTTGAGTCCTAACCAGTCCTAACCAGCTGTGTTTCTTTGAGCAGGTCAGTGTCTCTCTCTGGGCCTCCATTTCTTCATCTGAAAAATAAAGGTTTGGCTTGGATGTCATTCCCAGCTTATTGGATTTTCACAATAAAGCATAAAGATCAGGAGGTATTACTTGAAGGCGGAGGATCAGAATCCTATAGATCAAGGGTCAGCAAACTACAGCCCATGGTCAAATCCAGCCTGCTTGCCTGCTTTTATACAACCTGCCAGCTAACAATGGTATTTACATTTTTAAATGGATGAAAAAAAATCAAAAGAAGAAGAATATTTTGTGACAGGTGAAAATGACATGAAATTCAAATTTCAGTGCCCATAAATAAATTTTTGTCAGAACACAGCCACCTCATTTGTTTACATATTGTCTGTCTGCTTTTGCACTACAAAGGCAAGGCTAAATAGTTGTCACAGAGACGGTGTGGCTGGCAAAACCTAAAATATTTACTCTCTTTACAAAGTTTGCTGACCCTTACTATATACATCAGTATGGCTCCAACTTTAAGGTACATCCCGATCACCTAGGGATTTTATTAACAGTAGATTCTGATTTAGTGGGTTTGGGGTGGAACTCAGATTCTGCATTTCTAACTAGCTCCTGGGTGGTGCAGAAGCCACTGGTCTGGGGACCACATTTTGTATGACGAGGCTGGGCTCTATTAGACAAACCTGGTTATGCCGTGTACTTGCTCAACATCCTTTGGTGCCGTTCCAGAGCCTTCATGTTAACTCAGACCCTTACTACAGTGTGATTCTTGCCCATGTGTCCAGCTTCACTGGCCACAGGGCATCTCGCACACATACCAGGAAATGCACACCACGTGTGCACACCCATGCCCTCCACTCCCTGATGCTCACCTTTCTCATCCACACACCTGTGCACACACCGATCTCTTTGCCTCTAACATCCTCTCCTCTCCCCATCCCTCCACCCTCAACATGTCCAATTGTCCTTCTTGCCCTTTGGCTGAGTGGCACCTCCTTGAAAGGCGCCTTCCCAGATTCGCTGAGGCTAAGTGGTCCTTTGGTGCGGTCCCTATTTATACGTCACACTCCTCTTTGCAGCCTGAATCACATGGCGTATGTCACTGTCGTCCTTAAAGCAGAAGTCGTCTTGTTTATTCCTAGATGCCCACTGACCAAGCACAGTTCTCAGTATAGGACAGGCGTATCATGCACAGTATTTGAAATCGGACAAATGAATTGCCCAGGATCACCCAGGAAATCAAGTGAAAAGCTGGGACGGGAGCCCAGACCTTCAGAATCCTGGTGTGTGTCTTCTTTTCCCTGACCTGCACCTCAGAAACGAATGGGGGAATTCGTTCCATGGCATTTCAAACAGAGGGAAATTCAGCCTGTCCTCTGAGACACTTGGAGGGTTTGGGAATAGCAGCCCCTTCCCATGGCTGCCACTTTGTGGAGAACAGGGAACTTCTGAGCCCAGGGAGCAGCTCCCGAAGACACAGCTTTTGGCCCCTGTACGGCAGGTCCCCACAAGCAGTGCTGGCAGACTCAGCGCCCACAGCAGTGAGTCAGTCATCCTGGGACTGCCTCATACAAAGCACTGAGAAGTGGTGAGTGAAAAGGCCTGGGAAAGAGATACAGCCGTCACCACCTTCTCTCTCTCAGGCTGCGGGCCTTTCCCTTTCTCATTTCTTATGGCTTCTATCTCCTTATTAAGGCCACCTGGACCCGGAGGATGACAGGTCAGACAGTCAGATGTAGGCTGAGTGCAGCCACAAGGGAAAGAGGGGTAGCAAGCGCGATCCCCTGTCAGCCCAGCTGGGGCAGGATGGAGGGGACAGTGTGTACAGGGAGCCATAAACTACCCTGAAATGTGCCCCTACCTGCTCTATATGGCACCTTCCCCACCCCTCCTCCTAAAATCCCTATCATTAAATTCACAGGTATTCTCTCCAGAAGGTCACTGACAGTTGCAATGGACTGGATTGAATCACGGTCCCCACCCCGTCCCTACCCCGGTCCCCACCCCGACCCTGCAAATTCATATGTTGAATCCCTAGCCTCCAGGGTGATGGTATTTGGAGATAGGGCCTTTGGGAGGGAATTAGGGTCAGATAAGGTCATGAGGTGGAGCACAGATCTGATAGGATTAGGGTCCTTATAAGAAGAGATAACCAGACCTACTAGAGAACGGACTTGAGGATATGGGGAGGGGGAAGGGTAAGCTGTGACAAAGCGAGAGAGAGAGGCATGGGAAGCAGCCGCATAGCACAGGGAGATCAGCTCGGTGCTTTGTGACAGCCTGGAGGGGTGGGATAGGGAGGGTGGGAGGGAGGGAGACGCAAGAGGGAAGAGATATGGGAACATATGTATAGGTATAACTGATATAAAAAAAAAAAAAAAAGAAGAGATAACCAGAAAGCTCACTCTCTCTCTCTCCCCACAAGCACCCCACCCAGCAAAGGCCACGTGAAGACACAGGGAGAAGGTGGCCCTCTGCAAGCCAGGAAGAAGGACCTCACCAGAACCCTAAACCTGTTAGACCTTGATCTTGGAATTCTAGCCTCCAAACTGTTAGAAAATAACTGTGTGTAGTTTAAGGCCCCCAGTCTGTGGTACTTTCTCTTTTTTAAAAAATAATTAATTTTTATTGGAGTATAGTTGATTTACAATGTTGTGTTAGTTTCTGTACAGCAAAGTGAATCAGTTATACATATACATATATCCACTCTTTTTAGATTCTTTTCCCATATAGGTCATTACAAGAGTATTGAGTAGAGTTCCCTGTGCTACACAGTAGGTTCTTATGAGTTATCTATTTTATACATAGTAGTGTGTATATGTCAATTCAAGTCTCTCAATTTATCCCTCCCCCTGTGGTACTTTCTCTTTTTTTTTTTTAATAACTGAAGTTTTTTTTTTTTTTTTGGCTGCGTCGGGTCTTCGTTGCTGCGCGTGGAATTTCTCTTGTTGCGGTGAGCGGGGGCTACTCTTCGTTGAGGTGCGCGGGCTTCTCATTGCAATGGCTTCTCTTGTTGCGGTGCATGGGCTCTAGATGCGCAGGTTTCATTAGTTGTGGCACGTGGGCTCAGTAGTTGTGACTCGTGGGCTCTAAAGTGCAGGCTCAGCAGTTGCGGCACACGGGCTTAGTTGCTCCGCAGCATGTGGGATCTTCCCGGACCAGGGCTCAAACCCATGTCCCCTGCACTGGCAGGTGGATTCTTAACCACTGCGCCACCAGGGAAGCCCCTGTGGTACTTTCTTAAGGCAGCCTGAGCAGACTAAGACAGCAGCCTTCTTTCACAGGTAAACTGATCAATTTCAGTTTCCTCCAAGGAACCTTTATTAAGCTCAGGAAGGCAGGGACAAGTTCAGTTTTGTTTGCCATTGTTTCCCTAGCACCCAGCACAGGGCACATGAATAATGAATGTTAATAAAGAAATGAACGCATGAACTGAGTGCCTGCTATGTACTAGGCACCATGCAAAGTGCTAGGGAAATAGGAAAACCAGGCCACTATCACCCCAAGGAGACATGGTCTAGTCTGGGAGGCTGATGTAAACTAACCATGATGATGTGATAGGAAAAGTGCTCCAACAGAGGTGTGGGTTGGGGCACATCTAATGTGCTGGGGCAGCATACACACGCGGCATACACACGCACACACACACGCGCACGCACACACACGCGCGTGCGCACACACACACATATCCTGCTTTGAGATGGGAGTAGAGAGGAAGGTGGAGGAATGAGCAACAGGTAATACAATCTGAGAAAGTTTTTCAAAGGAGAGTATATTTGTAAAAAATGTACACCATTGCACCTAAGAGAAAAATGTACCCAGGAAGAAGACGTTTGTTGATTTGTCGATTCCTTAACGAATCTGAGCAAGACCCCCGCAGTGTTGAAAATGCAGGAACTTGAGTGGTCAAGGGGGCAGCGGGAGAGAAGAGGCTAGAAAGACAGGCAGCAACAAAGAGGCCATTATCACCTCCTGATTGACAGTGATATCCCGAAACACACTGATGCGACAGAAACAGAAGTCATTTCAATAGCGGAGGAATGCTGGACTGCTGGTATCTCGAAACTTCAAAACGAAATCTTCAAAGGGCTGTTAGGTGAGGTAGAAAAGCGTAAGGCTCTGAAGCCAGACTAATTCCGGGATGTTGCCGCAGTCACTTACAAGTTGGATAAATTTTTAAATTGATCCGTCTCACTTTTCTCATTTGTAAAATGGAAATACTACCTGCAAATCCCCTCAGGATTAAGAAAAGAGTCAAACAACACATAGCAGATTCACAACAAATGTAAGATCTCACCAGCTGTCTGTCTCTAATTAAGAAGCTCCAAACACCCTGCAGTACAAGATGATCCTCTGAAAGCTTGGAGGAAGCATGGCTGCGGCACGATGTACCTCTTTGTTTGGTGATTATCTGCTGCTTCCCTATCTCCCCCCTTCCTAAACTCAGGGATGCAGAAGGTCAGGAATGCATCCTGTGTCTCTGGGGCTCATGGACCTACACGGTGCTTGGCGTATCAGAGGGCCTTGAAACGTCAGAGAACTAAATTGCACAGATGGGCAAAGCGGACGCAGACCATCTTCACCAAAGTCACAAGACAGATGGACAGTGGAGTTCGTTCTAGCACTCTGACCTCGCAGTCCATTGATTTCTTGAGACCACATGGTGTCAGACCAAACAGAACAGAGGCTCTGATCTCATCCAGTGGCGTATGCATTCCTTTCCAAATCCCCACCACATGGGAACTGCCACCCAGCACGGAGCACCCCATGTCACCATCCTCCCTCTCGGGAGCGGCATCCACACGTTCGCATGGAGAAGCAGACACAACACTCGAAACAGCTCTTAAAACACTTTCCTGCTATGTGGTCTATAAACACAGGAAACGGCAGCTGGCTGGATTGCCGGGAACATTTATTTGCCAGTCAGGGTGCTAGAGCTCTGTGTGTGAGTTAAAAGCTGTGATCCAGGAATGAAAATAAACCAGTAAAGCAGAAACTGAGGTGACCTGACTGTAGCTCTAATGAAAAGGCCCTTGGAGTAGGAAAAACTAGGGTTGGCAACCCAGCTCTGCCGCTTAAATGCATGTTAAATAACTTTCTGAGCTCCCATTTGCTCATCTGTCAGTGGGTCTGTTAATAATACTGCATAGGTTTTCAGTAAAGAGTGATTTAGTGTTTGTAAGGAGCTGAGGCTACTGAATGGCACATAAAATAGGATTAAAAACGGTATCTACCACCATGCTCCCTGGTATTTATCCAAAGCAGTTGAAAACTTAGGCCCTCACAGAAACCTGCACACAGATTTTTACAGCAGCGTTAGTCATAATTGCCCAACTCTGGAAGCAACCAAGATGTCCTTCGTTAGGTGAATGGATAAATAAACTGTGGTACATCCAGACACTGGAATATTATTCAGTGCTAAAGGGAATTGAGCTATCAAGCCATGAAGACGTGGAGGAACATTAAATACATATTACTAAGTAAAAGAAGCCATCTGAAAAGGCTATGATTCATAGCCTTATCATACACTCATACGGAATGATTCCAACCAGATGACATTTGGGAAAAGGCAAAACTATGGAGACGGTAAAAATGAGTGGTTTCCAGGGGTTGCTGAGGAGGGAGGGCTGCATAGGCAGCAGGTGGAGCACAGAGGATTTTTAGGGCAGTGAAAATACTCCGTAGGATACTACAACAATGGATACCTGTCATTACACATTTCTCCAAACCCATAAAATGTTCAACACCAAGCGTGAACCCTAAGGTAAACTATAGGCTTCGGGCAATTATGATGCGTCAGTGTAGGTGCATCAGTTTTAACAAATGTCCCACTCCAGTGAGTGATGCTGATCACGGCAGAGGCTATGCATTGTGGGGGGCAGGGGGTATATGAGAACATTCCTCTCAATTTTACTACGAACCTAAAACTGCTCTAAACAAATGAAGCCTTTTAAGAAAATGGTATTTACCTCTAATACCTGTGAGGACCTAATATAAATTCACTTGACAATATCCAGATCTTTGGAAGAACTAAGGACCCCCAAGTAGAGCTATCCCCTCGCTCCTGTGTGTTTCCAAAGCACCATTTACATCTCTCTATTTCTGGGCATGTGGCCCTTGGATTCCATATCCTTCCCTGCAGAGCTCAGATCCTAGGTGGGCCCAGCCTCACCCCACCCCAGGGACTTCAGATAAGTTCTTGACTCCAACCTAGAAATGCTTAAGTCCTTCTGAGGAGACTGATAAGGAAGCTTGTTCACAATCAACCACAACCAGAGAGAGAAGACACTGCCTCGGAAGGCGGGGCATCCTGGGCTCAGGTCCCCGGTTTCTCTGTTTTCCTGGTGAACTTCAATCAGCTCCCGCAGCCACACTAAGCACCCAGTGAAGTCCCTAAAATAAGCCTCCTCTTTGCACATGACAGCCCTCCGGATATCAGAGGAGAGATACCTTCCCTCCTTTGCTATCTTATCACGTTATATCAAAGTCATCTGCTTGAGTCAGACTTCCCCAAGAGCTTGGGAGCTCCTTGTGGCCAGGGCTGGGTCTTACTCAATTCTGTAGCCCCAGCACTCAGCACAAGTCCTGGGTGCCCAGCACAAAGGCATTGCTCAGTGAATTTTCGTTGAATTAATAGAACCTACTTTCTGCCCTGCCTCAGCATCTTCTTTATCCCTTCAAGTCTTCTTCAGACTAAGCACATTTAGCCCCACACTACCCGTTTCCCAGGCCAACTCAGAAAAGCAGTGGCAACAATTACATATAGAACGGAAGAACAACAAGGTCCTACTGTAGATACAGCACAGGGAACTATACTCAATATCCTGGGATAAACCGTAATGGAAGAGAATATAGAAAAGAATGTATATATGTGTATAACTGAGTCACTCTGCTATACAGCAGAAATGAACACAACCTGGTAAATCAACTATACTTCAAAAAAAAATAAGTTAAAAAAAAAAACAAGAAAAAAGAAAAGCCATGGCTAGTTCCTTAGCCTGCAGTACAGGGAAAGAAGAAATAAATAAGGAATTAACTGAGATTTCTCCCCTTAGCCTCCACATCTTTCTGAGCCCGCTGCCTAGCAAATAGCAACCTTCTTTCTTTACTCAACATCCCCCAAGAGTCATTCTGTTCAAAAGCCTTCATGGATTACACACGATACAGGCCATCTTGCTGAAGTGGCTTTACTGGTGCCCAGCCGCTCTTCCTCCGTCCCATGTCCCCACTCAAGCGGCCAGCAGGGCGCGTAGCTGCAGCCCTAATGAGACAACCACACCTGCCGCCTTTCTGCCAAGGCTTGATGGATGAAGTGACATCCAGAGATCTACGGCACCCGAAGCAGCCAGACAGCAAAGGGGTACAGCTGTCTGTTCAGCCATCTGGTTGGGAGCCTGGGATCTCACATTTAGAGGGAGATAAGAACTTCAAACTCTCCCCTCAATCCTGACGCACAGCGTTGCCACAGGTCTGCGTGAGGTCTGAGGTTCCTCCGAGGCTCCTCGTGACGGATCAGTTGATTTTCCGGGCCTACATACAAGCTGACTCCCACGGGGCCCCCTGCCATCCTCCCCACGCTGCTGGTAGGGGAGGGAAGCCCCTCCCCAGAGCCTTACCCAATGGAATGAACCTAGACACAGGTCGTAAAGATGTTCGGAGTGAACTTCCCCTTGGGACTTCCCTGGTGGTGCAGTGGTTAGGAATCCGCCTGCCATTGCAGGGGACACAAGTTCGAGCCCTGGTCTGGGAAGATCCCCCATGCCACGTAGCAACTAAGCCCGTGTGCCACAACTACAGAGCCTGCGCTCTAGAGCCCGTGAGCCACAACTACTGAGCCTACGTGCCACAACTACTGAAGCCCGCCTGCCTAGAGCTCATACTCCGCAACAAGAGAAGCCACTGCAACGAGAAGCCCGTGCACCACAACAAAGAGTAGCCCCCGCTCACCGCAACTAGAGAAAGCCCGTGCGCAGCAACAAAGATCCAATGCAGCCTAAAATAAATAAATTAAAATTAATTAATTAAAAAAAAGATTTAGACCACCTTATTGACTTATACCTGGAGTCTCCTCGTGTGCCACACACAACAGTGTGACTCCAGAGCTGCTGATCTTAACCACCGTAGCTACCATTTACTGTGCACTCTTTTCTATGTATTATCTCATTTAATCATTATAACAATCCCTTGAGGCAGATCTCATTATCCTCATTTAACAGATGAGAAAACTGAGGCTTAGAAGGGTTCAGTAACTTGCTCCAAGTGCGGTAGGAATTTGAACACATGTTGCTTTGACCACTGTGCACTCTACCCGAGGAGCCCTCATCGGGGCCACAGGAATAGGAGCTTCCTGCTTCTACTGTGGAGCCTCAATCTGCAGCAGCCGGTGGAGGCTGGGAGAGGTGGTCGGCAGGGAGTCTACTGACTCCTGAAAACAATCCTGTCTTCTCATAGTGTGGAGCCGAGATGAGTACTATGTACACACACACACACACAGACACACACACACACACATACATGCTTTCAGAAAGGACGATAACATCATTGCAACTCCAGATCACACTTCTACACAGCCAACCACATTGCTGTTACTTGGGGCCCAATAACAGACCAAACCAACGGGCAAGGCGGACGGCCCTTGTGACCCCAGTTCTGTGTAATCTAGGGACATCACATTGTTTCCTTGGACCTCAAGTTTCCTTCTGCAATTCATCAAACCTTACTAAACACCAGCTATGTGCCAATACTGTGGGTGCTGGGCTTCCCTGGTGGCGCAGTGGTTGGGAGTCCGTCTGCCGATGCAGGGGACACGGGTTCGTGCCCCGGTCCGGGAAGATCCCACATGCCGCGGAGCGGCTGGGCCCGTGAGCCATGGCCGCTGAGCCTGCGCGTCTGGAGCCTGTGCCCCGCAACAGGAGAGGCCACAGCAGTGAGAGGCCCACGTACCGCAAAAAAAAAAAAGAACTCATACCGAGTCAGACTGCCCGGAGTCTTCATCTTTGGTTCTACCACTTACTAGTTGCGTGATCCTGGGCAACTTAAAAAAAAAAAAAACCTCTGTGCCTCAGTTTTCTCATCTGTAAAATTGGGATCATAATAGTTCCCATCTCATAGGGCTGTTATGAGGAATAAACAAAATAATCCACAGGTAATGTGTTTAAAATGTTGTCTGTACACAGTAGGCACTCAGCAAAAGTTACCTATGGATATTTGGTGCTTGGGTTGGGAATGGTGAAGGTGATGAGACAACAAATGAGTAAACAATCAGAAATGCAGTTGAGAAGAGCCTAGCAGACCTCTCTTCTGTGAGAAATATCGTGAACTAAGGAGACAGGCCAAGTGCTTACACATGCACATGCCACGGTAGACAGAAGAATGGCCCCCAAAGATGCCCATGTCCTAATCCCCAGAACCTATGAATGGCAAAAAGGACTTCAGAGATGTGATTATGCCAAGGATCTTGAGTGGGAGAGATGTAGTCATAAGGGTCTTGGTAAGGGAAAGAGGGAGGGAGGAGAAGCAGACGGATGGGAGATGTGATGACTGAAGCAGGAGTTGGAGTGATGCATTTGGAAGATGGAGGAAGGGGCCACCAGCCAAGGAATGCGGGAGGATTCGGGAAGCTGGAGATGTCAGGGAACAGGTTCTCTCCTAGAGCCTCCAGAAAGAACCCATCTCTATGGACATCTTGATTTTAGCCCATACTGCCCATTTTGGACTTCTGATCTCCAAACTTTCAGAGAATCAATTTGTGTTGTTTTAAGCCACTGAACTTGTTAAAGCAGCAATGGGAAACTACTATGCACGCCTCTGGTCACATGTGCTGTATTTCACAAAAGCCACTTTCTAAGTCCTTATGACTCAAGTCCCTACTTCCCAAAAAAGGTGAAGTGAAAACTTAAGCTTCCAGAAGGAAGCATTCACTTTGAGGGAACGGGCCTCTCCAAGGGCTCCTTGTGTTCCCCACGGTGACAGAATTAGCTTCTCTGGAAGAACGGAGCTTGGTTAGGGAAGGTTAGAACAACCTGCCAAAAGTCACACAAAACCAACAGGTCACAGACTTTCTGGAAAAGCCTCAAAGTACCAGAACCTAATCACTGATGACAAATAGTAGTATCACTTTACATGTGCCTGACTTTTTGTGGGTTTTATTACATTTATATACATTGCCTTATTTTGATTCATCCAACCTATAAAAACCTGTTCAAAAACTACACCCGCAGAAAGTGACAGATCCAGAATTTGAACCAGGTCTTTTGTCTCTAAAACCAAGTTTCTTTTCCCCCTAAGATGAATACCCCTCATGGGTGGGTCACTGAGACAACTGTGGATCCCCTCCAACAACTACTCTACTCCTGGTGTGATACTTCCTCACCGCCCCCCCAACCACTTCTCAGAAGTAACCGTTCCAACGGGCCTATCCACAAATTACCTTCATCTTCTATGGGTTGCGATGCAAACAATGGCAGGCAGAAGGAGGGAAGCAAAAAGGAAAGAAAAAAACCAAGACAATATAAGAAAGGGCTAATCCAGACAACAGACCAGTCCATTCTTCCAGAAAACAGAGCTGAAACTTTGTTAGAAATCTATTTCTTGGAGGCGGAGTCTGGACTCAGGGAAGGAGTCTGATATAGAAAAAGGGAATGTGGTTGGGACTGAGAGCCAGGGGGCCTCAAACTCTGCTTCTGTCGCAGGCTAGTTGTTGGTCTTGAAAAAGTCACTTCACTTGCTCATCTCACTTGACATTCTGTAAAAAGTGGGAGTTGGACTAGATAAGCTCTACTAGCAATTTCAACTAAGACACTTCTGAGATTCTACCTCTGCAGGTTTTTTCCAAGTAGGAATACTCTGTTTCAGAAGAGGTACTTGAGTCATTTTCAACCTAGGGCAGGAACTTTTTTTGAGCTTCTTTACTCTGAAGCAAAACGTACCTGCTGTCACACGTGACTCTCAAGGCAGGAACAAGTGATTGCTATTATGCAACTAAATACTAGGAACTGCCTAGGTTATGAATAATGACTAACATTTCTTGAGCACCTGTGTCTATCTACATCTTTCACAAAGGACATTGTTCTTCTTCACATCCTTTGGCAACTCATGAAGAATTGTCACTCACCAAAATCACCTAAATTTAAAACTATATATTCTGTGTTTGCATTTCAAGGTCTACCGACTCTTAGAATTTCAATTCCCGCAAACATACAACCTACCATGTAAAATACAACTTCCCTTTTGGGGGGGGTAAATGTACTTTCTCCACCCTGGATTCAGGTACACACCCCATGCCCCATTCAAGGTCTTCTGCTTGTTTCCTCCTCCATCTTCTTTCCTCTATCTTTTCCTTCCAAATCACCCATCATCCACTCAGATTCCACACCTCCCCACTCGTCTCCAGGTTGTTAGCGAGTACAGACAGACCCAAGTGTGCAGAACAACTTGCAAGGACTTGGAAGACTGGAGAAAACCTTCCCTCAGGGCCACAGAGGATGGTCCAGCCGCTGATCACCAGTCACCTCTTGAATCTCGATGTCTTATAGACAGAGCATAGATCCCCGACATTCCTTGAGATGAGCTATTCCTGATGGAGGTGGTGGTAGTGGCAGGGGCTTACCAGAGAGAGGAAATGATAGGAAATGAGCTTAGCACATGGCACGCTGCGATTTCAGCTTCCTGAGATATAAAAGAGGAGGAACTGAGATGGTCTCTCAATGCGTTTTTGGTTTTGTTTTTTTGCGGTACGCGGACCTCTCACTGTTGTGGCCTCTCCCGTTGCGGAGCACAGGCTCCGGACGCGCAGGCTCAGCGGCCATGGCTCAGGGGCCCAGCCGCTCCGCGGCACGTGGGATCCTCCCGGACCGGGGCACGAACCCGTGTCCCCTGCATCGGCAGGCGGACTCTCAACCACTGCGCCACCAAGGAAGCCCCCTCAATGCTTTTTATCCACAGCACTTAATGCATTGACTGGCACACAGCAAGGATGGGGAAAGATTTGCTGAATAAAAAAATGAATGAAGGGTCACACCAGCAAGGATAATCAGGGGACCTCAGCCTGGTTTCCAATGAGAACAAGTTCAGGTGTGATATGGATGGGGCTGGGGGTTGGTAGTGAGGTAGGGATGGAAGGGGGAAGGTGAAATCTCCATGTGGAACTTAGCGCTGGGGGAATTCTAAAGAGCAGGTGTTTCTTACATCAGATTCCTGATCATCTGTCTATTCAGTCAGATCTGTCAGCAGTCTCAGTTTCAGAGAGCAGATTCCAGCTCTGTGTGGAAAGAGCTGGCAAGGAGCTAGGCAGGATCTCAGGGTCCTGGTCCTCTGGAGTCTGGGGAAGCTGAAGGGAACTACCAGAAACCCTAAAGAGAAGCTTTGGAATCATCCTCTGAGAACATCTCATTCACAGCCAACTACAGTCACCTCCAACGATTTTACTCACTTTGGAAACGCAAAGGGAAAGAAACATTTTGTTGACCTGCATCTTTGATGTGAAATTCTCTTCTTCCCTGTCTTCTTCTAGGACATCTCTCATTTTGTTTTTTCCTGTCTCTCAAACCATTTATCTTAGCCTCCTTCACCTGTTCTTTTTCCTCTACCCACCAGCTGGTTCCCCAGAATTCTACCCTTGGGAGTTGGCTTCTTTCCTTTTCTTTACACTCTGCCTGGTTTGTGACACCTACTCCCAAGCCTTCTACTACCATAAATACCCAAATTGATATTTCTAGCCCTAACCACTCTGAGCTCCAGAGCCCCATTTGCAACCGCATCTGTACCTTTGTGTCTATAGCACCTAAAACATGTCTCAAACCAGATTTGTTGCCTCACCCTCTAAATCACCCTACCTTCGTATGTCCTATCTCAGTTCATAATGTCTCCACCATTCTAGTTTCCCAAGCTGGAAATCCTGGGCTACCTTTATGGTCCCCTACCCTTCACACCCCACAGATTATAAATCCTGTCAATTCAATTTCCAAAACCTCTCTAGTATCTGGCTCTCGGGTATTTTAACCCAAGCCCGATTTATCTTTCATCTGGACTATTACAACCACCTTCTAACTGGCTTCCAGGCCTAGTTTTTCTCTGCTCCATTCCCCTTTATACTGACTTCTCTGCCTTATAATGTTATTTCCCATAACCTCTAGGAAACAGTCTGGCCCTAATTTCCACACTCTCATCTCTCACTGCGCCTTTTCTGTCTCCTTCCCACCAGTCTCCAGCCCCCCTGTGCCTTAGGATCTGAATTTCATGCTGTTCTCTCTGACTTAGAATGCTCTTCCCTCTTCTACACCTAGAGAATCTTTATTCATTCTTTAAGTTCTGCCTTAATTGTCACCTCCTCTGCTTTCCTCAACCTTCTTAAGTTACAGTAATTGTTTTCTTGGTGGTCCCACAGAGCTTTTTTTCAAACCTCTACTATGGCACTGATTGCATTATTAAATCATGTTTATGGTTTATATGCCTTTCTCTCTTGAGGAAGGCTGAGCTCCTGGAGAAGAAAGACAATTTTCTTTGCATCCCGAACACGTTCCTGGCCTATAGTAGGCAACTCAGTAAATGCCCACTGGAAGAATGAATAAAATAATGTCAGATCTAAAGTTGGGCCCAACTATGGGCCAACTGTTTCCTTTGGTAGACAAAATATTTCCTTTTCTTTCTAAGCTAGATAGCGTCAAGTTACTCATTTAGTTGGGGGGAGGGGTGGTGGTGAGATGATTCAAGAAACCCAAATTGAAATTAAAATCTGCCTCCATCTTCATTTGCAGTGTGATCTTAAATCATTTGAACTGTCTACTGGTCTCCCTACCTCTCAAACTGTAGAAGAGTATCGCGCCCTTCTTATTTGCCCTTTAAATTTAATTCAGGGCCCCTCTGTCTGGTTACATCACCTCCTCCTCTTCACACTTAGATATTGCATCTCTCTCTTGCATCTCACACTTAATCATAACATGACATTTAGTCATAACTTTCTATCTTCCACACTAGATTGTCAGTCCCCTGAGGGCAAGGATTACATCTAATTACCTTTGTACTCCCAACTCCTCTTATAATAGGTCATAATAGTTGCCCATAAGTACGCCGGGAAATGTCTGTATGTTTTTCTGAAAAAATGGCATTACCCAGGGAAATTTTCATGGAGATAAAACATATACAATTTTTTTTTCTGGTCTTGTTTCTCAAAGATTTCAATTGTCAAGATGCGTTATAAGAGGCCCCAAAGAGATAGGTAACTGTGCAGAGCTGGCTGAAGACCTTGGACAAAGCACTTCATAGGTGATGGAGGGAAGAGCCTCTCTACCTTGCTTACTTCACAAAGTGAAGCTTGAGGGAGAAGAGATGGAAGAGAGAGGATAATAGAGAGAAAGGGAGCGGGGAGGGGAAGGAGAAGAAAGCAAAGAGAAGGGAGGCCAGCTGTACTGTGGTCGAACTAGTTCTCCAGGGCGGCTAAAATCTGATGAGGCAAAAAGAGGAGAAAGGAAAGGCATGCAGGCAATTCAAGGACAGGTTGATTAAGAAAGGAGACAGCAGATGCTGCGGTTTCGGAAATCCAGCAACCCTGTGTGGTTCTACGTGTGGTCGCCTGTGTTTAAAGAGACTGTACACAAAAGCAGCCATTCAAGGCAGGTTTCTTTCCTTCTCTCTCCCTGCTTCCTGCCCAAGATAAGAGAATAAACAGAGAGCCAACGCGCACAGTAAATATTTCTGAATGGGGCACCGTCAACACGGAAGTAGGATTCTAAACAATCGTGCTACCTGATTCATACAGAAGGTTTATCCCGCAAAACCTGAAAAGAAATCTGAAACCTTTGGCCGCCTCTGGCCATCTGTGCTGTCAGCTTCCTCTCGGCGTGCTCCGGACTGCTGTGAGCTGCGATGGTGGTGTTTCTCTCAGCTTCCCACTGTGTGTGGCAATAGCTGGTCCTGGTGGAGTTCACTGCCACCGTTGCTTTATGTACAGGAATGTTTATTCTTCCACTGGGGCAACTGAACACAATGGGAGTTGTTACACAAACAGCTGGTGATTCTGTAGAAGGGGAGATGTCCCTTTAATTAAAAAGGTACCAAGGAGCAATTTCTTTCCCCCAGCAGCTGGGCTCAGGGCACTAACTTCCTCTCTCATTTAACCAGCATTGTGGTTGTATTTTGCAGCAAAGCACATCATACCAATTTGAAAATTATACTAATAACGCATACTCGTTAGGCGACTCCCCACCGTTGTAATTGCCCTGTATTGTTCTTCTTTTCCATTCATTTATTCTTTAGAATATCAATAGTCCTGAAGAGTTTTTTTAAAGGGAGAAGAATCTGACCATATAGCACTGGGGAAAGCAAAACAAAACAAAACCAGAGAAGCCAAACATTCCGGAACAGAAAAGCACACGAGGCAGTGAAAACATCCTTGCGTTGAACAAAAACGCTGTCCATGTCACCCCCGAGTCACCAGAACTGGGATCAGAGAGGTGGTTGACGTCAACCCCTTTTACAGGTGGGACACTGAGGCCCAGGGAAGGAAAAGGATGTATAGGAGTCCAGACAGCCAACAAGTGAGAGCAGAGTGAAAGCCCAAGGCGGGGTTCTGAAAGAAAGGTACACGGAGTTTGCTTTCATCGTGCATTACCCCTGGGCCACCTGTGGGGTGAGGGCCAAACCTACAGCCTGTCAACTATCTGTAGAGAATTATTCACCCAGGCCAAGAAAAGGCACACCGGCTCCTCAGAAAGTCACTGTGGAGGATGTGCAGCCAGCTAGAGCCAGTGGCTGACTTCAGAGTGCCAGGTGGCAGAACTTGACATTCATCTATTCCTGCACAGAATTTAACAGGGTGCTGTGCACACGGTAGGAGCTCAGACAATTTCTGGATGTTCACCTGAGGCACTTCACCATAAGTCTCATCCTCTTAAGCAGCAGGTGGCAAAAAGAACATGACAGCAAAGTCACCAGCAAAACGGGATGTTAGCCAGAGGACCAACAAGGACGGACATCACCTACATAGCCTGAGCTCTTGACAGAAGGTCCAGAGGACACAGGCTGCTGCTACATCTATCCCTCCATCTTCCAGGGAAGAGAAAACTCAGAGATTCTCCCATAAGTCTCTGGGAAAACCCCCAGTGGAACCTGGAGAACTTCCCAATGAAGAAGACAAGGGCTTTCAGCCCTGAGGGGGCCACAGCCATCTCATTCTCCCAACAGCAACTCTGTCCTGCCTGGGACCCTGCCCGTCACATGCAGGAGCCGTTCTTCAGTGCACTTTATTTTTTTCTCTCCAGGGCTGGAGTCTGATTCCATTTGAGATGAATCAGAAGACAACCATATGGTACCCCTTCAACTCTCCAGCCTGGCCATTTATTACAGCCAGCAGTTTGGATGGCCCTGCTCTGCTCCGGGGGCCCGCTTCCACTCGGCCGGCAACCCCGGGGCAGTTTGCGGGGACAAGATGCTGAGGAAGGAGGCTATCAGCCTCTACTCCACGGCCACAGCTCAGTGAGGAGCAGAGATATAAAAGTGGGGGACAACCGGGAACCCCGAGACAAAGGGAGTCACGTGGAATGAAATCACCGTTGGAGTAGCAGTCACGCCTCCCTCCTCACTGAGGGATTACAGGCGTTCCCCAACTGTTTTCTGCACCCCTAACCCTCACAAGGATCTACGGAGCTACATACTATTATTGTTGTGGACGAAGAATGTCACCTGCCATTTCAGTAAACAAAGGATGTCGCAACCATCAAGCCAGCAGCCACTGCAGCCGTCCCCAACTGTGCACCCTGAGGGGACTCAGGATGGAGAAAAGCAGGATCCTGGCCCCAGACAGCTGAGGTGCATTTCCAAGGAATGATTTCAGTGAGCCCAGACTCTTGGCATTTTCCCATACATAGAAAAGTGCTAAACCCACTAACTTGAGATGTCTGGTTTTCTTTAATTAATAGTAATCTTTTGATGTTCTGACCACCTGGTTTTTACTGCAAAACTCCTATATACCCTGGGTCCTCCCTCACCTCTTGAGAGCCGTCCCCCAGAGCTATCTGAGAGGCTGCCTCTCGGGCTTGAGTCCTCAGCAAGTCCCCCGAACAAAACAAAATCCTCAACTTCTAGGTTGGGCATTTTTTTCAGTCAACATTATCAACAGTGTACAGACAGGTGAACTGAGGCTCAGGGCGTTCAGCAACGTGCCCAAGGTCACCAGCTGGGAAGAGGCAGAGCTGGGATTCAAACCCAGGCTGTGCCGACAGCTGCCACGGTGAGACGTCTGTGTATCAGGCAGAGGGTGACTGGGTCTCTTCAGTTTCTGCCTGCCCTAGAAGAGGGTCACACCCTCACATACATGCACACCAGATGCCCGCCCGGACGAGCGGGGCGCTGAGCTCCGCCTCCACTGTCAGCAGGAGCAGAGCTGGTGGGAGACACAGGGTTCCCTCGGTTTGTTGCCTCTCTGAAAAGCAAAGCCCTTAGCACTGAGCACTCTTGTCCACTCAGTGAAAAGCAGTTAGAGTTTGAGGCCGCCAAGGGCGGGGTAGTGACAAAAACCGCAGGATAGAGTCATGAGGCAGGATGCTCTTCACTCTCTGGGGCACTGAATTTGAACCTGTTTTCTCATGAAATTATCAATGTCTGAAACTTAACAGTGATTAGGTACATGAATCCGCTTTGTCATCTCTAAAGTGATCTAAAAATCTAAGGTAGTATTAGGGCATAACAGGAAATTTTCACAGACGCTGTGTGCAAGGGGTTATCATTACCTTATTAGCCCATCCAAATACATTAAGGTCTACTCAGCAATAAAAGGAGACAAACTACTGCTACATGCAACATGGATGAGTTTCATAAATATCAGGAGAGAAGCCAGGCAGGCACAGGAGTAGGCATTGTATGATTCCGCTCGTATGCAGATTGAGAAAATGTGAACTCATCTCCGGTGACACGAGGTGGGTCGCTGCTTGCCCAGGGATAGGGGTGGAGAAGGAATTGACTGCAAGGGGGCAAAAAGAAACTTACAGGAGCGAAGGACACGTGCTATCTTGCAGAGGTGATGCCACAGGTATATTTATTTGTCAAAACTCATCAATCTTGAAATAGGTTTAGCTTATTGTACATAAATTATACCTCAGGAAAGTGAAAAATGAATGTATGCCAAGGTCTTCCCTTTGGAGCCAGGTCCTCTGGGTAGCCTGGGAAGTTCACTGGACTTGCAGTTCTAGACCAACGCTGTCATGGCAACATGGCCTCACACAGGGCATGCCCCGGAAGTCCTCTGAGACTTAAGTCACCTAATCTTTAAAACGAGGCTTTTCTCAGGGCTTCCCAGGACTTTTTCAGGTCCAGTGGTTAAGAATCCACCTCCAATGCAGGGGACATGGGTTGGATCCCTGGTTGGGGAACCAAGATCCCACATGCCGCAGAGCAACTAAGCCTGCATGTCACAACTACTGAGCTCGTGCACCTCAACTACAGAGCCTGCGTGCCGCAACTAAGACCCGACACAGCCAAAAATAAATTAAATAAATAAATATTTTAAAAATAAATAAATAAAGCGAGGCTTTTCTCAAGATCAAGAGGGATATTTAGGGCACGTGAGAGCAACTTTTCACCCACAAAATCACACACACGTGTAAGGGGGGAGTGCTGTGTGGGTGAACGGCCATGACGGGTGGAGTAGAGACTTGCTTGCCCCATCCCCCTCTAAGATCCCTTCACTCCACGTGGGCTTTGGTTGGTCTCCTCTTTCTGCCCAAGGCCCCTGGGAACGCAGCTGCAGCGCCCACCCAGAATCAGCCACGATTCGGAGATGCTGAGCTGACCAGGTACTTTCAGGGGATCCAATGTCCACCAGCAGGTAAGCTGGAGAAACCGGATGCTTGAATTCACGGGCTCTGCAAGATGCCTCTCAGTTCCTTGTGTTGCCAGCTCCGAGCTGCTTTTATCTTTGGGCAGTGATGCATAGCTAATGCTGACTGTCCAAAGCAAAGTCAAAGGCACTTAGTCCAGCTCCTTCCTTCCGCCACTGTCCTGCTCTTCCGCTGGGCATTGTTCAGATATCAACAACCTAACAGCACATGTAAATCCTTGCTGGAGATTTACCACCACGATCTCACCTCCTTCCTTTTCTTTTCATCCAACACCATAATACCGTAATCCTATCTACCTTGGGTCCAGATTATATTTTTAACTTAGTTCTGAGTCCCTTCCTGCCCCTCAGCTCATGCGGTCTTCACAAAGCCTCGTGAGTTACACAGCACAGAAGCTGAACAGGATATTGAGGAAAGGGGTTCAACAGAAGACCTAAATGCTTCAAGTGTCGGTCAGAAGCTGGGCTGGGACTCAGGGCATCAGACCCCGGCCAGAGGGTCCTTCTGTAAAATTCTACTTCTCAATCATTAGAGAACATTCGAGAGCCATGCGCTGTAGACAAAGTATTAGCCATAGGCAGTCTCGAACGAATGGAACCAAAACAAAAGGCCAGAGTCGTGTCAGTGGGGCCTCATCAAATTCAGTTGCTGGGTGGCTGCTCTCAGAGTTCCAGTGGCAGAGAAGCCTCCGCTGCCCCCCAAAACCACAGAGGCAAGTAAGAAAAGCAAGTAGGGAACACAAAGCAACACGCCAAGGGGGTAAGGTTGGGGGGGATAAATTGGGAGACTGGGATTGACATATACACGCTACTATATATAAACCGGATAACTAACAGAGGCCTGCTGTGTGGCACAGGGAACTCTGCTCGGTGCTCTGTGCTGGCCGCTGTGGGAGGGGAACCTGCAAGGGGGGGTGGACATATCAATACATGTATTATGGCTGATTCACTTTGCTGTACACCTCAGGCTGGCACAACGTGGTAAATCAACTGTACTCCAATAAAAATTAAAAAAAAAAAAAGATACAAAAGACAACAACAAAAAAGGCAACACTCGGTCAGAATTCACCCTGCCTTCCTGGGTGATCCATTCGGGCCCTTCCTGGCCCCAGGCCTTTCCCAGCACACACACTCTTCCTTTTCCTTCCGACCTACCTCACTCCAGTCTTGACAAAGCTGGGCCTTTATTTTTAGAACTTTGGGGAAAAGGAAGAGCTAAGGGCATAGAAAGAAAAAGGAAGGGACAGGCCATTTTGGCCCCTTGAAAGCTTCCTTCCTGAGGCCTCCCTAACACCTCCGTGCCTTGTGCTTGCATGTGTGCGTGCATGCACACACACACGCACACGCGTACACACACACGATATAAACGGCCAGTTCTCGAACCTTCTCCACATGGCTGCTGTTCTTCTACAGCAGCGTCTAAGTTGGACCAAAGGTCATACGGTTGGGTGGAAAAACCCTAGCACCGCTCCAGGGGCGCTCCAGGGGCATAACGAGCTAGAGGAACATACCCGACTCCTCTCAGTAGCGGTCAAGCACTTAATAAGCATGCGCTAATTAATCCTGCTCCCCTCAGAGGGAGCCGGCCAGGCCCTGAGGGCTTGAGTGACTTATCCAAGGCCAGAGCACAGCACAGGCTGCATGGGACCTGGGCCTTGCTGGCATCGGTGCTCTCTACGGTCCACCCAGAGCCCAGTGGAAGGGCCCTTCTTGCTGCTGCACAAGATCAGACGCAGTTACACCCAGAAGGGAAACCAGAGCTGCCAGCCCTGGTTACCACCATTCCCTCCAAAGGATGGTTCCAGACCTCGGTCTCATTCCTTCTTGAAACATCACAGCCTGGTCTTCCTGAATCCAGGAAACCATCACTGCTCTCTCCCACTTTCCATTTCATCACGCTCCTTCCTCCAGGCTTAAAGCCTAAGAAAGAGGCTTCTCAGAAGTGGAGCCCGGTGCCTTTGCTCTCTTTCTTCACAACTCTCCAGAATGAAGTTAAAAGTCTGCTCTCTGCACAGATGTAGAGCACAAACGTACCGATACCAAGGAGGGAAAGCAGCGGGGTGTGTGTGTGTGTGTGTGTGTGTGTGTGTGTGTGATGAATTGGGAGATTGGGATTGACATGTATACACTGATGTGTATAAAATGGATGACTAATAAGAACCTGCTGTATAAAAAATAAATAAAATAAATTCAAAAAAAAAAGTCTGCTCTCTGGAATCTCAGATGGCCCTGGGGAGAAGTCCCTCTTCTTACTGACCTGATTAAGTTATTAAGAGGAAGGCTGACCACATCAGCCTCTCTTGGCTGAAGTAGAAGAGATGCCAGCCCAGGTAGGGAGTAGACTAGATCAGATGACCGCCAAGGGCTCTGATGCTCCAAGACAGAGAATTTGAGAAGACAGAAGAGCAAGCCTACCCCCTCCCCAGGATGTTTCCTCATGACCCACTCTGTCACGTTTCCAGTAAAGAGAGGCAGTGCTAGTAATAATAGTAGCTGTGATAGGCTGAAAGGGGCTCCTCCCAAAATATTCATGCCCTAATTCCTGGAACCTGTGAAAAGAGGGTTTTGTGAATGAGATTAAGTTAAAGACCTTGAGATGGGGAGATTATCCTGAATTATCTGGGGAGGCCCTAAATGCAATCACAGTGTCTTCATAGGAAAGAGGCAGAGGGAGATTTGACACAGAAAGAAAAGAAGGCAAGGCAACCACAGAAGCAGAGATTGGAGGGATGCTGCCACAAGCCAAAGAATGCCAGCAGACGCCAGGAGCTGGAAGAGGCAAGGAATAGATTCTCCCTTAGAACCTCCGGAGGGGGCAAAGCCCTGCCAACACCTTGATTTCAGCCCAGGTATGCTGATTTAGGGCTTCTGGCCTTCAGAACTGTGAGAGAATAAATTTCTGTGTTTTTAAACAACCCGGAATGGGGTAATTTGTTAAAACAGAAACTAATACAGTAGCTAACACTTAAAGATCACCCACTGTGTGCCAGGCACTGCTCTAAGTGTTTTACCCACATTAACTCATTACATCCTGGTTCTGGATGTGAGGCCTGAGCTGAGCCGACACATGCCTGAGTTTGAATCCCAGGTTCACTGCTCACTGTTGTGACCCTGAGCAAGTTATGCAACCTCTCTAAACCTCTGTTCCCCAGTTCATAAAATGGGCATAGAATTACCTTTCTCACTGCGCTGCTGGGAGGATAAAATGGATAATAAATGTGAAGTGCTTAGAACAGTACATAGTAAGTACTCACTAAATGCTAGTTATTATGAGATCTCAGGGATAGAACAAGCCAAAATGAAACCATCATCCTAATGTTTCAGCACGTAGCCAAGGCCCCTTGGACCCAGTGCAGGAAAGATGTCCTGTTAAAGCCACCTCAAAGAGCAAACACCTCGGTCTGAAGAATTCAGTTAAGTATTTCTTCCCTTCATTAAGCAATTTAGGTCCTTAACGCTGGCCTCATTTTAGAAAAGGCGAATGCCAGGGGCTGTGCTAATTCTGCAGCCTTGCCCCACAGACTGCTGGCCCCTACCTGCCCCTTCTTAAGGACAGCTATGCACATCCATCATACGAAGGACCTGACTTGCAGCTTCCACACCTGGCACACCCCTGCAGAGCCCACCACATCTTCTCCCTGTAACTCTGGCGTCAGCAACTGGAAGTTAGTAGGAGGCAGAAATGTCAGTCCATTTTATGGCCTTCCAAGGCCACTCCGACCTGTCCCAGCAGGCTGGGTGGAATGATAAAATCAGGGATCAGTTTTGATCAAGAGATTACAGCCAAGTTACTAGTAAAGAATAAAGGTTTGCCCAGAGGCCAAGTAAGGGAGACCTAGCACTATCACCTGAAAAAAGGGAGAAGAAGACAAACTTTCCTCAAGTTGGCCCTTTCTGATAAAGTTTGCCCAGCTCCCTGTTCAGGTGATGTCATTCAAAGAAGCAGCGCCCTACAAGGATCCCAGGCCTTGTGTCCCAGCCTAAGAAATCTGCATGTGAGGAATTCACCGAGGGAGAAGGGCCTGGCCACCCGGCCTAGGCAGCGTTCCAGCCCCACGGCCTTGGGCGGCCAGCCTCCGAAGACTCCTGCTGCCGCTGCTGCCTGGTGCCGGCGACCAGGCCTCTTCCCAGCAAGCTGCTGGGGCAGCCACCTGCGCGCTCTCTGCCCTTCCCTACCCCGCCCTCCCGGAGGAAGAAGGATGAGGGAGGACTGCTCCCCTCCTCACTCTCAGGCACCCACAGATTCCTGCGCTGCCGTCACCGTTGACGAGAACCCAGGGCCCCTGGGGGAAGTGCTTCCCCTTCTCATTCCATCCTCCCCATCAATGAACAAGAGGCAATCCCAACGCTCCCGCCCCTCCTACTCCGAGGGAGGCAGAACCCGAGAGCGACATCGGAGCTGGAAGCCGCAGCAGTGGGAGGGCCGGCCTCCCTGCCCCGCCGTGCCTTGCCCTTTCCCAGCCATCAGAGGATCCCAAGCCAGCCCGGCGTTCCGGATCAAGAGGGTGCCCGAATCCTCGGTGGGGCCCCGCCTCCCCGGGGGCTCAGCGCTGGAGACCTCGGGGAGCCCGAGAGAGACTCGCTTAGCCCCACCCTCTGAGGCCGGGCGCGGGCCACCGTACCCGGGACTCGAACCCTGTGCCCTAGCCCTTAGGCATCCCGCACCCTTAGGCACGCCTCACCGTAGGCATCGCCAGCAAGCCCCCAGCCCAGCGCTCGGGCGCGGAGCCCTCCCCTGCACCCCCGCCAGGAGGAACCGAGTCCCGGGCCGCCCGCGCGCCCAGCCTACCCCCAACAGGTCGTGGGCAGCGGGGAACGCGCCGCCCGCCGGGCAGGCGCCAGGAGGCGAGCCGGAGCGAAGCCGAGGGCCGGTCGCTTGGGGCGGGAGGGGTCGCCCGGGCGGCGAGCCCGGCCACTTACGCGCGGGCTCTGGGGAACCCCATGGACAGGAGCACGTCCAGCGCCGATCCATGCTTGATGGTGCCGGGGCGCTGCTGGCGGTTCCTCCGCGGGGTGACTTTGCTGTACAGCTCCTCTCTCGCAGCCATGCCGAGCGGGCTGGGGTGGCCGTACTGAGCCATGCTCAGCGGCCAGCCATCGCCCGGGGAGGCGCCCAAGCCGGAGGGTCCCGGAGGGCGGAGGACTGGCCCGGAGCCGGGGCGGGGGCTCGGGGACCCGGTGCCGGGAGGGAGGCGGCGGCGGCGCTCGGAGCTTCCCCGGTGTCGAGACTGACGCTTCCTGGTGAGGCCACCGGAGCCAGAACGGCCCGCCGCAAGCGGCTTCTCCCCGACCGGCCGTCAGCCCCTCGGGGCCCGGGTGCCCCCTGCACGGCGCCCGCAGCAGCCCTCTCTCCTCCGCCCCTCTCCTTCTCCGCTCCCAGCAGTCCGGGAATTTGCACTGAGTAATTTTTGAATGGATCAAAAAGGAAAAGGAGCCTTGTGGGCCGGCCCTGCCTGGCCTGTACCCGGGCCCCGCCCCTCTCTTAAAGCGGCAGCGCAGCCCGCGGCTGCTCCCGCAAGCTGTGGAGTCCAGGTGCTCTGGGCGGAGGATTCGAACCAGCGAGGGCTGCCTGTGTACACTGGTTCCAGTTGGTTCCGGAGAGTCACTCCCAGCGCTCCAGCTTCTCCATGGCTGCCATCAAGGGACAGCTGGGCCTCAAGACACAAGATCAACCCATTTCAAGTTTCCTGTGGTTCTAGACGGGGTTTTATTAATGGAAATTGGGCGAACTGATGGATGACATTAATGCACCAGAAGGCCAAGCCATGAGGCCCAGATAAAACGTTTTGATTCCCAAAGACCCTGCAAAATCCAGAGGATTGGGTTACGGTTCCTGGAGACCAAGTTCCCATCAGCTGGCTAAGGGCTACACTGAAGACCTTCTGTGTTCTCCGTGACCTCCGTGGCCTAGACGGTGACTTCAGGGCAAAGGGTGGAACCTGGGGCTCTCGGCCTAGGAGGGGAGAGGAAGGGAGGGAAAGGACAGGGCAGAAAGAAGAGGGAAGGGAAGATGCCAGGAAGAAGGAGGCGGAGAGGAAGGAAGTGGGAAGTGGAGGAGGGTGGAGGGAGCCGGAACAGAGAAAGAACACTTTCTAATTGTAAAAGGTGTGCAACGTGGAATGGGTTGATTTTCAACAGCAAATGAGTACCCCGTCAATAAAAGCATTCAAAGTAAAGACTGGAGCACCGCTGCTCAGCAGTGACGAATAAGTAAATTGCATCATAGTTTGGCTCAAATTACTCCCACCTCAAAGAAGGTGGAAGTCCTAGACATCCCTACTCCCCAGTGCCCCACACCATGAACTTGGCTTGGGGATGTTAAAGCTCTTCCATTCGGAGACAAACTTACGGTCCTCAGTCAGGGACAAGGACCCTGCCTGGTGTAATGCAAAAGGCAGAGAGTAAAGCCCGGCTGCTCTTTTTCAGGCAATAATAATAATTATAACACCACCTAACATTTATTGGGCTCTTGTATGTGTCAGTCATTGTGTTCAGGATAATAAATGAATTAACTCATTGAATTTTTATGACCCTATGGGGTGTGTATGATTATTATCCCAGTTTGCAGAAGAGAAAACTCAGCTTAGAGAGGTTGAGGAAGATTGTAGGGCTGGTAAGTCAGAGCCAGAGCTTTTGGTGCCTTGGATGAGTTGTTTCTGCTCTCTACAGCCCCGTGTCCTTATCTGTAAGCATCATAGTAACTAACCTTACACAGTCTGGGTTCTCCAAAAATGTCAGCTCCTCCCCTTGCCTGGAGCATGGGGGAGGGATGATGACCGGCTCCCAAGGAGCAACTTTTTGATGTTGCTTTATAAAGCATCCAAGGGTTTTACCAGGGGAAATGACACAGCTTAATTCTCTTAGCCCAGAATTTGTTTTCTAAAAAATATCCAGTGGTGTTTGGAAGTGGGGAGATAAGGACTACTGGGGCCTAAGTAACCATGTGCATAATTCTGTCTCCTGCTGTGTAGGGGATGAGGAAAAGTTCCTGGGTGGGGGCTTCTGCCGGAGCACAGCAAGTGCCCTGAAGCGATGCAGAGGGCTTCTCCTGGGCATGGAGCAAAGAGACAAACCATACCTAGTAGACTAGCCTCCCTGGGACGTGTTCGGTAAACGACGCTGGACCTTACCCGATATTCTGAATTTCTTCCAAATGCCTGGGCTGGGAGTCAAACGATCTGGAACCTAGTCAAGCGTTAATGTCTGTAGAAGCACTTTGTAAACCATGAGTACCACACAAATAACAACTGAAATTTACTGAGAACTGATGCTGTTCTTAGCGTCTTCCACATATAACTCATTAGTCCCTTGACAAGACAATGACGTAGGTACCACCATATTACCATTGGCCATTTTACAAATGAAGATCTTGAAGGAGACAGAGATAAGCATCTTCTCCAAGATCACATGGCCAGTAAGTGGTTTGAACCCTTAAAATTTTTCCAAACAACCACTTACAGCCATTACTATGATGATGAAGAGATGCCATGTTATTAAAATAACATGGTCAAATAATAACCTTTTTGACTCCTCCTGTTACCGCACTGAATTGGGGTCCACTCACTCAAAGTGTAGCAAAGCCAGTTTACTGATGCCAGATTGTGGTGAAGGAAAGTAGAGTGTTTATTTCAGGGCACCAAGCAAGGAAGTGGGAGACAAGCCTCAGATCCATCCCAATTTGATCCCTGAGTTAGGGTTTTTTTGGTTTCTCTTTCTCTTTTTTCCACACGGCTTGCGGGATCTTAGTTCCTTGACTAGGGATTGAACCCGGGCCACAGCAGTGAAAGTGCTGAGTCCTAATCACTGGACCGCCAGTGAATTCCCTGGTGTTTTTTGGTTTTGTTTTTTTCTAAAGAAGAACAAAGAGGCTGCGATTAATCCTCATCCTGTGATATTTCTCTGACATTTCTCGGAGTCAGGATGTCTCTGGTTTACAATCCTCTGGCCGCGTGGCCCATAGCTCGGGGGCCTGTTAGCTCCTCTTGCCCTGGAGAAACCTGAGTTTGTTCGTTAATGATGATATCTAATGATACAACAGCAATTTTATCAACAACAGCAATTTCAGTACGTTAACGATGTTATCAACCACAGCAATTTTAGTCATCTGACTCTGGTGGATTAGTGTTCAGTTCGCACGGGATTGAAGTCAGAGGGGACAAGAAAGGAAAGTTTCGGATAGAGAGATTAGTCATAAACTTGGTAACGGAACTCAGTTTTACGGGGACTCAGTTTCACTCCTATCCCCCTTGACATAGAATTGCTGGATCTCTGTTTCTCTAGAAAAATTGAATTGTCTTTCTCCCTCCTCTAGGCAAACTGTGAGAGGAAATGATGGGTATAAAAATAGTTTTAGGTAGCCTGGAAAAAGCACTATGGAAAAACCAGACACCTTAGACTCAAACTGTTCTGTCTGAGGCACTTCTACAGGAATCCCATCCCGGCTTCCTCATCAGGCTTCAGCCCAGTGCCAGCACTCATTTTACTTAAGACTGCAGCTGTTTTGTTCTGCATGAGTAAGGTGCTGGCAACTAAGATGCATTGTGCTTTAATTGTACTGACTTTGAAAAGCTAGGAGAAGCTTTATAAAAGTCTATATTGTTATATGACAAAGAGAAGAGGAATGACTATTCATTGGACAGGATATCTGACAGCAGTGGGGAGGAGAGAGGGGGCCTCACACAGTGAGGAAGCTGACACATCAGCGTCACGCTGCTCTCTCAGAAGGGAAGCAAGTTGTCATGTCCCCCTGCACCCACAGGTCATGTCCGAATCCACCCTGGACCACAGCCTCTTTTATTTCCTTTGGCAGCACCACTCGGCTTGTGGGATCTTAGTTCCCCGACCAGGGATTGAACCTAGGCCCTCAGCAGCAAAAGCGTGGAGTCCTAATAAGTGGACCAGGGAATTCCCCACAAACCTCCTTCTGTTCATGTGAGCACTGTTTAACTGCACGCCCGCTGCCCCAGCCACTTTCTTGGTGTGGCAGCCCTTCTGACAAGGCCATCGGGATGCCCAGGCGGGCCCAGTTAATTGCACTCATAATTTCTGAAAGTGTGTCCTGTGCCTTTCCCTTCTGCTTCTCTCTGTCCTCGAGAAAAGGTCAAGAGATCCCATTAAGCACAGGCACTAAAGTCTGCAGAATGTCTCCAGTCCCAAGGGTTGGGATATTGCTTTGTCAAAGGCACTTTTCAAACCACTGGGATGCCATTAGCCCCTAGACTTCCTGGGGATTTCTCATGGCCAGAAGGTTTTGAAACTATGCGATAAGGAAAGAAAGGAAGCGGCATGGGAAGGTTCCAGAGCGAGGAATTGGGACGCCTAGGTGTTGGCTGTGACTTAGATGTTCTCTCTCCTTCTCTAGGCTAAATGAGAGGGATAGAGAACTTACCTGCTTCCTCATCTGCCAAATGAGGGGGTGGCTTAAGCTGGGGACTCCTAGGACTTTGCCTGGGGACCCTTGGGGACTCTTGTGGGCAGGGGTTGGTGCTGTCAGCTGAAAGTTGGAGTGGGCAAAGCATGGCATCCTCTCTTCCTCTTGGGGATTTTATATAAGGTTTTCTATGGGAAGATGGTTTAGAAGATTAAAAAACATTTTGAAAAACACTGAACTAGATGATCTTTAACGCCTAGTTTTGTTCTGAGAGACCATAATTTAACAAGAGGGAAAGTAAAAGGGGAATGAAGTCCGATTGGTGAGTAGGGGCCAAGGTTGCTGGGAATGGAGGGACAGGTGAGGAGTGGGGTGGGGGGAGGGGAGAAGGGTCCACACAGGTCGAATGTTAGGGTAAAACAAACTTTAAAAAGTCCTATTGTTATGTCATATGATATCGCTTATGTGTGGAATCTAAAAAAATTATACACATGAACTTATTTACAAAACAGAAAGAGACATAGAAAACAGACTTCTGGTTACCAAAGAGGAAATGGGGTGGGGGGAGGGATGAATTGGGAGGTTGGGATTAACAGATACACACTACTATATATAAAATAGATAACCAACAAGGACCTACTGTAGAGCACAGGGAACTATAGTCAACATTTTGTAATAACCTATAAGGGAAAAGATTCTGAAAAAGAAGATATGTGTGTGTGTGTGTGTGTGTGTGTGTGTGTGTGTGTGTGTATGTGTATATATATAAATATAACTGAATCACTGTTCTGTACACCTGAAACTAACATGATATTGTAAATCAACAATACTTCTATAAAAAAGAAAAAAAAAGTCACATTGTTTCCACCACTAGAGGAAATGATAGTTATATGACTTGACAAAATGCTACAGTGGAAATCATACTGCAATATAAATGCATCAACTCAATATGTTGTACACCTTAAATTTACACAATATTATATGTTAATTATACCTCAATTAAAAAAATTAAATTTAAAAAGGGTCATATCTTTTCTACCCTGTCCTGAGGCACAGTTATAACATGTCTAAGGATCTGGAGATTGGTGACTATTTCACAGTCTTGAATTTGTCTGTAGGACTTAGCCCAGTGCTGGGCACGCAGGAAGCCTATACTTGTACAATTACTGCTGGGTTGTTGAATCTGTGAAGCCTCGTATACGGTAGGAAAAGGTAAGGCTGAAACAACGTTAGGAGCATCAATCCAAACCACTAAAAAAACTTATGTTTTTTCCTCATACATTGAAAAAATTAAGATCTCTCCCTCAATTGCAAAAGGAAGAAAGAGAGAGTGGGGGAGTCTATTCTCACTTCTCTTTTGTCCGTCTCTGAACAAAACTCCCAGCGTGTCTATTTTGGAATCCTCGTAGGAGACACTCCATTGTGTATGCTTCCTCCTTGGAAAAGCCTCATCCTAAATGTCACTGCCGAAGGGTCTGTGTCCCTGACTTGCCACAAGACAATAGAAGTGTTGGGAAATAAACAGTACAAGCTTAATCAAAGGTTAATGCCACTTCTCACATAACTTCCTTTTTGTATACAAAAGGAAATGTACAGGAAACTTAAGGGGAAATTTTATTTCCAAGAAACAATATAAAATTAAGTAGCTGTAAAAACCCGAGGGATCCAGACAAAACTGTAATTCGAAAAGATACATACACCCCAATGTTCCTAGCAGCACTATTTACAATAGCCAAGACATGGAAACAACCTAAATGGCCATGGACAGAAGAATGGATAAAGAAGATGTGGTATATATATATATACATACACACAGAGTGGAATATTATTCAGTCATAAAAAGAGTGAAATGATGCCATTTGCAGCAACATGGATGGACCTAGAGATTATCATACTAAGCCAAGTAAATCAGAAAGAGAAGGACAAATACCATATATCACTTTTATATGTGGAGTCTAAAATAAGACACAAATGAACTTATCTACGAAACAGAAAAACACTCACAGACATAAAGAACAGACTTGTGGTTGCCAAGGGGGAGGGGAGTGGGGGAGGGATGGATTGGGAGTTTGGGATTAGCAGATGCAAACTATTATACATAGAATGGATAAACAAGGTCTTACTGTATAGCACAGGATTCAATACCCTGTGATAAACCACAATGGAAAAGAATATGAAAAAGAATGTATATATATATATGTATAACTGTACTATAACTTTTGCTGTACTGCTAAAATCAACAACATTGTAAATCAACTATACTTTAATAAAAATAAAATTTAAAAATAACCTGAGGGAAAAGAAAAACAAAAAACAAAGCCTCCCCCCCAAACTCCAAAAACCTTGATTTAAAAGAGTGGAGGGGGCTTTCCTGGTGGTGCAGTGGTTGGGAGTCCGCCTGCCGATGCAGGGGACATGGGTTCGTGCCCCGGTCCGGGAAGATCCCACATGCCGCGGAGCGTCTGGGCCCATGAGCCATGGCCGCTGAGCCTGCGCGTCTGGAGCCAGTGCTCCGCAGCGGGAGAGGCCATAACAGTGAGAGGCCCACGTACCGCAAAAAAAAAAAAAAAAAAAAAAGTGGAGGGCTTCCCTGGTGGCGCAGTGGTTAAGAATCCGCCTGCCAATGCAGGGACATGGGTTCGAGCCCTGGTCCGGGAAGATCCCACATGCCGTGGAGCAACTACGCCCATGAGCCACAACTTCTGAGCCCCTGTGCCACAACTACTGAAGCCTGCACGCCTAGAGCCCAGTGCTCTGCAACAAGAGAAGCCACCGCAATGAGACGCCCACGTGCTTCAACAATGAGTAGCCCCCGCTCACCGTAACTAGAGAAAACCCGTGCACAGCAACGAAGACCCAATGAAGCCAAAAATAAATAAATAATTCTTTTTAAAAAAGAGTGGAAACAACAGCCATGAACCAAAATACTTGGAAAAATATTTTTACCATTTAAAAATTCAGAGTGGTTTCAGGGATTGCAAGATAAAATATTTTAATAATTTTTTAAAAATGTAAGTTTACTTTAAAATTCCATAACATGCATTTTAATGAATCTTTGTGGGTCTGTGTGCTTTGTCGTTACACTTCCAAATCATGCATAATACATAAAGCAAACATAAATAACTTATGACCTATACAAATAGGGAATTTTTTGTAATGCCGAGCCATTGGTAGAATAATGCTCTGGCCAGGTCACTATTTCTTCCATCTTCATTCTGGAAATGGAAATATTAAAAGTGCCAGATGCTGCCTCCCCTACCCAGTTGCCTGTTCCATCATCTCCCCAAGCCACCCTAGAAAGTGTTTAGCTACATTTTAGGATAAGTCCCCTTCTACGATTGGGTTATAGGTTTGGGAAAGTAAGCAAGATAATTTACTTCAGTTTCCTCATGTTTAAAATGGGAACAACAATACGTACTTCATAGGGTTTTTGTGATATTAAGTGAATCACTAATATGGAAGTACCAAGCAAGGTGGTACATGCTTGCTGAGGGCTTAATCGAACAGTTTTTCCCTGTGCAGTACTCACCTTCCCATTCCTATGACATTTGTGCAGTTTCTTTGTTTAATTAGACCTTAGGACTATAGAATTAATCGTAATCAATGGTCCATATATGGCTCAATTTTAGCCATCTAGCTACTTGTTTACTCAACTCATTTTTAATAATACAATAAGCACCCATAAACCCTTCACCTGAAACAAAAGTTAGGATCTTGACAGTAACCAGTATCTTACCAAATGACCACTCCCTGCTCCAACAAGCCCATCCCCTGCCTCCCCATATACCCCAGGTAGCTTCCTCCTGTACCCCATGTTCATCATTCTCCTGATTTCCTTTTCATATAATTTTTTTTTTTTTTTTTTGTGGTACGCGGGCCTCTCGCTGTTGTGGCCTCTCCCGTTGCGGAGCACAGGCTCCGGACGCGCAGGCTCAGCGGCCATGGCTCACGGGCCCAGCCGCTCCGCGGCACGTGGGATCCTCCCGGACCGGAGCATGAACCCGTGTCCCCTGCATCAGCAGGCAGACTCTCAACCACTGCGCCACCAGGGAAGCCCCCTTTTCATATAATTTTATTGAACCTGTGAGTAGTCTTAAAAAGTATTCTTAGAGATTTTTAATCTGTTTTAATATAGTAGGGTATAATGTTGTTTGTAATCTTTTGAGATTTACTTTTTTGCTCAATAGTATATAGCTAAGGCATATCCACACTGTTGAATATTGTGTAGTTCATTGGTTTGGTTGCTGTATAATAGTCCATCTCTGGGAATTCCCTGGCAGTTCAGTGGTTAGGACTCTGTGCTTTCCCTTCCATGGCCCAGGTTCAATCCCTGGTTAGGGAACTAAGATCCCGCAAGCCACACAGTGGGGCCAAAAAAGACAAACAAAAAAAGGAAAAATAGCCTATCTCCTGTTAATTCATATTTGGATTATTTCCAAGTTTTTCTTTTATGATTCTGCTGCTATGACCACTCTTTATATGTTTCCAACTGTATGTGTGCAAGAATTACCCTTGGGTAATTCTAGGAGTAGAATTGCTGGGTCATCTTCAACTTAGAAGGTAATACAAGGGACTTCCCCAGTGGCGCAGTGGTTAAGAATCCGCCTGCGCATGCAGGGCACATGTGTTCGAGCCCTGGTCCAGGAAGATCACATATGCTGCGGAGCAACTAGGCCCGTGCGCCACAACTACTGAGCCCGCGTGCGACAACTACTAAAGCCTGTGCGCCTAGAGCCCATGCTCTGCAACAAGAGCAGCCACCACAATGAGAAGCCTGCGCACCACGATGAAGAGTAACCCCCACTCGCGGCAACTAGAGAAAGCCCACGCGCAGCAACAAAGACCCAATGCAGCCTAGAAAAGGTAATAGAAAACTGTTTTCCAAAGTAGTTACACCAATTTATATTCCCACCACCAGCACGTTAGAGATTTCTTCGCTTGTGGTTGCCTGTGGCTACATAATTATTCTGTAGTCCAGATTATTCTACAAGCTACCTGAGGTTAACTTGAGGTAATGTAGTCAGAGAGTTCAAGAGTATAGGCCCCGTGCTTGAGTTCCACTTTCTTCCTTATGAGCCATGTGATCTTGAAAAAATTCATTCATTCGATAATTATTCACTGAGCACCTACTATGTGCTGAGGATAAAGTCCCTCTTCCCAAGGATGCTACATTCTAGTAGGAAGAGACAGATAATAAATGAGTAAATGTAAATTCCATACAATGATAAGTGCTATAAAGAAGGAAAACAGAATGATGTGCTTAAAAGTAACTGAGAGTAGGAAGCTCCTTTAGCGAAATGGGTTGGGAAGATCACATGTGTGGAGGTGACCTCAGAGCTAAGATCTGAATAATCAGAAGGAAACAGCCAAATGAAGAGGTTGAGGGGGAGCGTTTTAGGCAGAGGGCGCAGCACATGCAAACCCTCGAAGGTGAAAATACTCAAAGGCACATAAAGGAGGCCAGCGAAATTGAAGCATAGTGAGGGAGGGGAGAATGAAGACCGGCAGTGGGTGCGCAGAGCCAACTCAAGCTCCGTGTTCACAACCCATTGTTAAATTTTCAGGAGTACCTGGAGCCACCGTTAAAACATTAGTAGCTGGAAATCAGCCACAGTGGGAATATTTACACCGTGGAAATTGGCAAATGCTTCCCCAGGGCTTCTTCCTCTTGGCCCTGAGAGTGGGTAGGAGGAATGGGGGAAGGGGAAAATACTACTGAACAGATGCAGTTAAAAAGTGAGATGGGCTGGGCTTCCCTGGTGGCGAAGTGGTTAAGAATCCGCCTGCCAATGCAGGGGACACAGGTTTGAGCCCTGGCCTGGGAAGATCCTACATGCTGAAAAGCAGCTAAGCCCGCGAGCCACAACTACTGAGCCCGCATGCCACAACTACTGAAGCCTGTGCACCTAGAGCCTGTGCTCTGTAATAAGAGAAGACACCACAATGAGAAGCCTGCGCACCGCAGCAAAGAGTAGCCCCCGCTTGCCGCAACTAGAGAAAGCCCATGCGCAGCAATGATGACCCAACGCGGCCAAAAATAAAAATAAATAAAATAAATAAATTTTAAAAAAAGAAAAAAAAGTGAGATGAGTTGCTTCACCTCTCAGAACCCAAAAGGCTGCCATGAGAATGAAATGAGTTGGTTCACAGAAAGCACAGGGCAGAGGAAGAGAGCTCAGTGACTACAGTGTTTGCTGGCTCCTGCCAATTTTCCTGCTCCTTCTCCAGGTTCCCTACCCTCCAACAATCTGTTCACGATGCTCCTTGAAGGAAAAAGAACAAACATATGTTGAGTGGTCACTCTAGGCTAGGACTCTCACACGTCGTTATTTCATACCATCAGCAACACTGTCAGGCAGATATCTGTATGGGAAATTTACTGATAAACCTATTGAGGTTCAGGGATGTTGTGTAACTTGCCCAGGGTCACACAGCTGCTAAGTGGTGAGCTGGCATTGAAAACTAAGACATCAGAATCTAGCTTCAGGGCACATCACAGTGAACCTTAATTCATTAATATCAATTAAAATATATGAATAGGCAACTCATTCAGGGATAATTATTTTGGATGTGTTATTAAATGAACCACAGGCTTGCTTGAGACTATTTGAAGATACATGAGTAGAAGGGGTTGAAGCAAATCTGGCATTGAAATAATCTTTACTAAACTCATCATCAGGTGACTAACAAGTAAAAGACAAAATTCTTCCCTCCTGTAGTTCTTCCCTTCTACAGTAATCGGATACCTACTATATCTGGGCAATGGGCTCGAGGATAGGGGTGGATTCAAGGTTTGCAAAGTCTAGTGGGAGACAGGCATGATCAGACCATGACAACACAGGATGATTGAGAGACAGAGGTTTGCCTAAGTTGCTATAAGGGGCCAAATGGTGGGAGGGTGGTTGGTAAAGCTTCCCAGAGAACATGATGTCTGAGCTGGACATTGGAAGGTGAATGGAGGTTAAGTAGACACGGAGACTAGGGGTGGGATGAGGCTGGGTAGAAAGAGAAAGAAAGAAAGGATGTTCCAGCCTGAGAAGATGCCAAGTGCAAAGGCCAGAGATGGGAGAGGTCAGGTCATCTTAGATAACTTGCATGGCAGAAGCACAGGATTTGGGGGAAATGGAGGAGATTCAGATATTAGAGCAGGGTTGGAGAATCTGGGTTACTGCAGAACCAGACTTCTTTATAGGTAATATTTCCCTAGCTGATGTCTGCCCAGCTTTGATACCCTATTAGGAAGTCCATCACCACCCAATGATTGGGTTCAGAATTCAAAACCACTTAGAATCCATAGTGCTATAGTCTGAATTTTTGTGTTTCCCCCAAAATTAATATGTTGAAATCCGAAGGTGATGGGATTAGGAGATGGGGCTTTGGGAAGGTGATTAGGTCATGAGAGTGGATTCCTTATGAATTATTAGTGTCCTTATAACAAAGATCCCAGAGAGCTCCCTTGAACTTCCATCCCCCAGAACTGTAAGAAATCCATTTCTGTTGTTTATAAGCCGCCCAGGCTATGGTATTTCGTTATAGCAGCGCAAACGGACTAAGACACAAGGGAAAATTAGAGTGACGTCTCAAAATACTGCTCATTCTTCAAGCTCAACTAAAGTCTTGAAATTTCCAAGGAGTCTTCCCAGGCCCCCAGCTACTGAAACTCAGAGCACTTTTCAAATCCTAAAACCTCATGGATAATTAACAATATGCTGCCTTTGATTTTTCCTTCACTTTTTCACTCTCTCTCGTTTAAATGTAAATGCTTTATAAAATATAGAAGCAATACAGCAAGGTATTTTTTATCACAAAATTAATGTCAAAAAGATAAAGAAGGAAAAACAAGTCATTATAGGCAGAAGTGATCAATTAACATTTTAGTCCATTTTCGTCCACTGTTTAGTAAGATTGATGATCAATGCTTGGTCCTAGTCAAATTAATTCTAAATTACCTGAGCATGGGGGCTGTGCACTATCATCACTGTATCCTTTTTACCTCCCATATGGACCTCTTCAATACTTGGCACTGATGGAGACAACACTGAATGGATTATGAGCTCCCAGCTAGTTGGGACCATGGCATAAGCCTGTGTTAATGTAGATTCGCTTGAAAACTTATGCCTTGAGTGAGGAGCATTGTAAAAAACCCAGAAGAGAAGATGACATAATCAGCCTTGTCATCTTCAAAAATCCAGGAAAGGTCTTTCCACAAATGTGGCTCTTCAGAGTGGAGACCACCAGTGCTGGCTAGTTTCCTGTGGGCATGCTGCATCCATCTCTGGGGGTGAGTGACCAGACTATCATCTGAAAAATAAAAGCAAAATGAATACAGCAAAGAACAGACCACCCTCTTCCCCTCTCCTTCTTCCTTAACGAAGTCCCCTGGGCGAAATAGTTGCTTGATCTTTGGAGGAATCTGAATGTTGTTAATTTCTGTGGCTGCTGTAAGGAATGATCACAATCTGGGTGGCTTAAAACAACAGAAATGTATTCTCCCACAGTTCTGGAGACCAGAAGCCCTCAATCAGAGTCCCTGGGTTGAAATCAAGGTGTCAGCAGGGCTGTACACCCTCCGGGAGGTTCTAGGGGAAAATGCATTCCTTGCCTCTTCCAGCTTCTGGTGGCTATTAGCAGTTTGGGGCTTGTGGCTGCATCACTCGAGTCTTTAAGGCAGCATCTTCAAATCTCTCTCTGCTTTGTCTTGCACGTTACCTTCTCCTCGTGTGTGTCTGTCTGAGATCTCCCTTTGCCTCTGCCTTATAAGGACCCTTGTGATTCAGTGTCCACCCAGATAATCCAGGACGTTCTCTCCATCTCAAAATCCTTAATTTCATGACCTCTGCAAACCCCCTATTTTCCTTACAATGAAACATTTACAGGTTCTAGAGGTGAGGACCTGATAACTTTGGGTGGCCGTTATTCAACCTCCTTCACTACCAGTCCTAGAGCAACTAATGTTGAGGCTGGAGGAGCTTCAAGGTTCAAGAGAAGCTTTTTCAACCTCATGATCTGGGTTAATGGGAGGAGACAGATTATGGGGAGGGGCAGGAAATGAGTAAGTAAATCATACTTTCCCAGTCTTATTGGAAAAGGCCACTGTCCTCAATTTATGCTGTTCCCTCTGCCTGGAGCTCTTTCTTCCCCTGACCTCTTCTAAGGGGACTTACCTGAGATCACCTGCCTTTCTTGCGCATACTGCATAGATGAAAACTGCCACCCACCTTGTCCTCTGTGCCCCCTTTATCATAGCGCTAAGCACAGTGAAGGCTATGTCATATACTTAACGCTTACCTCCAGGGGAGAATGTGAGCTCCATAAGGCTCCATGTGCCTTTCCCAGAGCTGTGCCCTCAGTGGGCACTTAATAAATGCTCTTGAATTGCATTCCAGCTGAGATGTGAGACTCCTTGACAGCACATATGCAATTGCATTTCCTCGCTTCCCTGATTTTGAGACTGAGGCTAAGAAACTCTCTCTCCCACCCCACTGGGTGGATGGGCTCAGAGTCCTGGTCAGAATCTCCCCTCTCCCTCCTTCAGTTTCCTTGGTGATGAGACAGATCTTCATGCCTAGTTCACGCCTCCGGTTCATGGTGCTGTGAGTAACCCCAAAGCAAGTCTCCTTAAAGACATCCTTTTGGGAAGATCTAAGGGCCACACACCAGAAGTGGAGCACCTGTGACTGCAGGCTTGTAGGGGTTTTAGAGGGAAAATGACCTCACCGCTACAGTCATTCATTAAGAGTGTGGGACATTCACATGGGTGGCCTGAACCAGCAAGAGAGGTGATATTTACGCAAACCTCCAACATTCAGTGGAAGGGCTGTTTGGGAAACACATGTCTCTATTTTATTTATTTGGTTGCATTGGGTCTCGCTGCGCGCAGGCTTTCTCTAGTTGCATCGAGCGGGGGCTACTCTTCGTTGCCATGCACAGGCTTCTCATTGCAGTGGTTTCTCTTGTGGAGCTCGGGCTTTAGGTGCGCGGGCTTCAGTAGTTGCAGCACATGGGCTGAGTAGTTGTGGCTTGCGGGCTCTAGTGCGAAGGCTCCGTAGTTGTGGCGCATGGGCTTAGTTGCTCCACGGCTTGTGGGATCTTCCTGGACCAGGGATCGAACCCGTGTCCCCTGCATTGGCAGGCGGATTCTTAACCACTGCGCCACCAGGGAAGGCCTGAAACACGTGTCTTTAAATGGCAAGTGACTCTATTCTTTCAGGCCCTGACTTTGCCTTTAGTTATTGCCCCCCCATCCGGCTACTTGTGGGCGCTCCTGGGGCTAAGTGTCCAGCATGAGTGTGGGTGGAGCCTCCAGACCACTCCTAGAAGCTTCCTCATGGCCTGTTCTCCGCTCATTAGTTAGAAGCTCCTGTAAAGAGAAGCCAAGAGGAGAAATGCAAGTGCAAACTGCTCCTTAGAGACTTTAATTAAAGAAGTAGAGACTGAGATTGCTCTTGAATTTGAATTATCTATGCTGCTTCCACCCACCTAAAATGTTACCCTCTTATTCCCATTTAGTAATAGTGTTCACAGAGCTCTTTACAATTTTTAAGCACTTTCAGGCATAATACCTTGTTTAATTATCACCCCCCAAGAAAACAAAACAATATAAAGAAGCTACATTAAATACATTTTTCTTAAAGACAGAAAAAAAAGACTGAGGCTCAGAAAAACTGTGCAATGTAACCATGATAATACAGTGATGCAGGAGAGTAAATCAGTGCTTAACCCAGGTTTTTCAGAAATGAGAGCCATTCTAGTAATGTTCTTCTTTCTTTCTTGGGCTGGGGCTAAAAATGTCTTAAGACTTGCTACTCTTAAGTGTAGGGCAAGTTCCTTAGAGCAGTGGTAGATAAATCTCTCTGGTGAGACCAAGTGAAGGTTCGGATCACCCCTCAGCCTCAGAAGGGCCTCCAAGACAGAGATTCTTTTTAGGAGGAAGGTCCTCTGGAGTCATGCCGTATTACTATTGGCTGTCATAATGTCTCGGTAATCCCAGGCCTGGGTAGCAGAGATCTAGAAATTTATTGCTTTAAAATTGCATTTTAAAATTGCAGTTGGACGCACACCTAGCACATAGATTTTTATTTCTAAGCACCATTTCCTCAACTAAAAAGAGTCAGGGCTCCATGGAGAGATGCTGATTCCAGGTCAGAGGCAGGGAAAGCACAAGGTTGGCCTGGAACATCTTACATCACAAAGTGTTGAATTGCCCCAGGATTAATGGGATTATATGAAAAGGATATAGGAGACAGCCTGAAGGAGCTCCCACAGCCAAATCCAATTTGAACATCCCCCCTTCTCTACCCTCAAATGATGATATTGGATTATAGCAGGCTAAACAAGCAAATAAAACCCCATAAATCCATAGTGATACTTTAAAAAATAAAGAGAGGGGAAAAGGGGGAGAGAAAAGGGAAAACTTTTTCACAAAACAATGCTGACAAATGAGTGTGGAAACGATGCCGGAATTAGAGAAATCACCTTTTTTCAACCCTCAGTGTAATAACGGCAGATTTTATTAAGAATCACTAATAGATGTTAAAGCCATTGGGTAAAAGGGCTGTTGGGGAGTAGGATATTCATAGTGTTTCAGAGTGTCACCCCATAGCTTATTTATTAAATACAAAGGGAGAATGGAGAGACCTGGTGGTCTCTACCTTAACCAAGAGCTTGACCTTGGCATTGCCAATCATGGGGTGCCTCTGACTTGTGACTCCTGAGATGAGATGCAGTGGGTGGTACACATCACAGCTTATGCGATGCTCTTGTCAGAAATGTCACCTGAATCTAATCCCGAGGAGGAAACAGTCATTCATTAAGAGTGTGGGACATTCTTCAGGACAAGTAGCCTAGGCTCATTAAAGGGCCCAGCACCATGAAGATCAGAATGAGACAGTGGAGTGCTCTACCTGGGAGAAAAGTAGAGAGACAGAACAGCCATGTGCAACACTCAGAACCTGATTGGATCCTGGATCCAAAAAACCTGCTATAAAAGGACATTTTTGAGACAATTCGGGAAATATGAATATGGACTTACTGTTGGCTGCGGTTATTGTATTACTGTTGATTTTCATAAGCGCGATAACGGTCTTATGATTACATGGGAGAATGTTCTTGTCCTTGGGAGATGCAAGCTGAAGATTTTAAGGGTGAGATGTCACTATATGGGAAGCATACTTTTGGGTGATAGGGCTAAAGAGAAGGGTGTGTATAAATATATAGAGCCGTACTTAAGGAATTGCAGTTAAGCCTTTCACATCACAAAGGACTTTGGGTTTCTGTCCAGTGGTAGTGATGCATTTGCAAGAAAGTTGCCAAATTTGAGCAGGGGATGGTCTCTGGCCTTGGAGCAGAGCTAGCACAGCTAGAGATGAAACGGGAGATGTAAGTCTTCTTCCGACAAAGAATCTCTAGCACGGGCAGCAAGAGACCCAAGGCTCATACATTCACACATCTAGCTAGTAATTACTCTTGAAGAGCATCTGCGTCGTTGGCCTTTGAAATCTAAGTAAAGTATCCATAGCTCAGGGTGCTCACAGTCAAAGCAAAGTTTTTTGTAAGTGAGGGCTCTTGAGACCTTCTCCGGGGGACTGCTGTTCCCTGAAATGGGGTTGCCTCACTCCCACATCAGTCTTGTTACACACCAGCCTCATTAAAACGAGTGTTGTTGAACCTTTCTCTCAAGAAAGAAATGCTCTAGATATTTGTAATACTATTTCTGGTCCCCTCTGTTTTCACGAATGTCACCATCCCTCGCCTTCTGTGACTAATACACACTGTCCCTCAGAGCCAGTCCACTTCCCCATTTAGAAACTGGCTACTGGTAAAATTGCTAACAAGTGCTTCTCTGAGCACATCTGGAAAAAGTTCAGGGAAGCGGAGTGATACTTGACCAGAGAGCTGAATGGCCACTCCAGAAAATGTTGTAGTGTTGTGGCTTGTTCCTTATCTGTTGGTCTGAAAATAATCATTCATTCACTTGTTCAGGATGAGTAAGAGTCTGAGATGGATGAATAACAAGTTGTTGACTTCATTTCCTGTGAATGTCTTCTGCACGGAGGGCTGACTGGTAGAGAGAAGCATTCCAAAAATGTTTTGAGCCAACACAGCATAGTTAGGCCAAGTGGGTAGCTTCCCAAGACGTACTGCGATGTTTGCATTCCAGTCTCTTTACTTGCGATATCGACCTTATTCTTTATTTTATAATCACGACTCATACACAGACTAGTAAATCATTATGAACCAGGGATAGTGGAAGGAGACTAAAGTTTACTTATCACTAGCAGCACACCAGGCAGTTTATATGAATTGTTTCACTGAATCCTTATAACATTCCTGAAAATAAGGTTTTATTTTCCTCATTTTACAGATGAGAAAAGCAAGACTCAGACAGCTAAGAGACTTACCCCAAACACGCTGTTATAAGTTCCAGAAGCTGAAATCCATGCTCTGTTTACTATTTCCAATCATTTAGAGTCAACTGTAGTATTTGCTTGGTAAGTGATAGCCAGCAGGTTTTAAACTGTTAATTTCCTTTTGCCCCCAAATACACATCTGGGCCATCTCTCCCTCATAACCAGCCAACATATGCTCTTGGTGAAATGATCTTTGGTAAAATCTGTAGAGAAGAATAAGAACATGCATTTTCAAGCCAGATATCAACGAGGCCTACACTGCTGCTTGTCTCCAAGAGTGAAAAAAACACTGGAATAATTCCATTATTGTACACGTCTATTATATCATTTATTTCGGTAACACTCAATCCTCCTGAAGTCAGTAGATACTAGGATGTCACCAATTTTCTTAAGAGATGTTGTAGAAGTTATACGTTAATTCTGAAAACAACAATAACAATGACAAAAACACCCTTATCCTGGGCTTCCCTGGTGGCACAGTGGTTGAGAGTCCGCCTGCCGATGCAGGGGACACGGGTTCGTGCCCCGGTCTGGGAAGATCCCACATGCCGCGGAGTGGCTGGGCCTGTGAGCCATGGCCGCTGAGCCTGCACGTCTGCAGCCTGTGCTTCACAACGGTAGAGGGCACAACGGTGAGAGGCCCGCGTAACAGAATTGAAAAGCGTGACCATTGCAGTCAGATACCAAATATCTGAACACTTCTACTTAGAGTAACTTTGTCACTATTGTTTAAACTTCGAAAGTAACCTAAACTCTCTAAATTTCAGTTTTTGCATACATAAAATAGAGATAAAACTGATACTAAATTCATAAGGCTGTTGTGATAGTTTTATTAAAGAACAAAGGTCTAATTTAGCACATAGAACAGCTTACAGACTTAAAAGCAACAAATAAGATGATGTCCAATAGCGGAAGTGATATATGAGGTAAAGGAAATAAAACAGGTGAATTGGAAAGAGAGTGAAGGGGAGGCGGCCACCTTGGCTGGATAGGATAGAGAGGTGAGGTTGAAGCTGAGACCTGCATTCCAGAGGGAAATGGCACTGGTGCCGGGCTTAGAGGGAGAAGACCTGAGTTCAAGTTCCCATTCTGCTACTTCTCACCTAGTTCACTGTAGGTGAAATGGGTCTCACATTCCTGGTGTGCAAAAAGAAAAAAAGATAAACTAAAAAGCTACTTAAAGGAATGTGAAGATTTTAAAACGTTAGTGCATACATGTGCGTTGCAGCATATCAAATCCCACAAAAGGTGAGTTGACACATCACTCCTCTTACACTGACAATAAGCCATTATTTATTCATTCACTCTTTCTTACATTATTTCCTCATTCATTGTGCAGAGTTGATGAAGTCCTGCTAAGAGCCTGCAACTGGGTGGGTGTCAGAATAGCCCTCCTCTATGCGGTGATCTACAGTTATCACATGAATTGTCTCACAGTAGTCTGGGAACTTTGCAGTACTGTTGCCATTTGACAGATGAGAAAGTTGGGCATCACCTTTAATGACATCCCACAGTGACAGTGCTCACATATGAGGCAGTTGCCTGTCACCACTGTGAGGAGGACCCCCTGAGGGCAAGGATCTTATGCATAAGGGCTTAGACTGTGGATGTCCGTTTAGGCATCTGTCATCTTCTTAGCCTCTCCTCATGCTCTAGTCCCTCCAAACTCTCAGGCGGTGGTCAGCACACACTACCAAAAATGAAGACAAATGGACACAGCCAGGCCGGCTTTCTTCCCCAAGAAACACAGGGTGGGAAACAAGCCTTGCCAGGCCCCCAGGGGAAGGTATAAACCAGGTAACCATGTTTTCTGAACCCAACATCAGCTAACAGGACCTGCCAAGAAGACAATATTTAAATTCAGGGGATATCCCTGGTGGCTCAGTGGTTAAGCATCCACCTGCCAATGCAGGGGACACGGGTTCAATCCCTGGTCCGGGAAGATCCCACATGCTGCGGAGCAACTAAGCCCGTGCGCCACAACTATTGAGCCTGCCCTCTAGAGCCCACGAGCCACAACTACTGAGCCCATGTGCTGCAACTACTGAAGCCCGCGCGCCTAGAGCCCGTGCTCTGCAACAAGAGAAGCCACGGCAATAAGTCCGTGCACCGCAAGGAAGAGTAGCCCCCGCTCACCGCAACCAGAGAAAGCCCGCACGCAGCAACGAAGACCCAATGCAGCCAAAAAAAAAAGTCAGACTGCCCCTAACAGGCATATCATCAGCCTATGACCGCTGTAGAGAGGAGTCGTTCTTCGCAGTGGGCTTGGGCCTAGCCAACTTGCTGACTACGTGTAATACTGGGATTAGAATGGGAAGGAGGACAGGAAAAGAGAAAACAAAACGGGGACAGGTAGAAACAGAGTCCAGCCCATCACCTCCAATTTCTGAGTGTGTTCCGGCTCTTACTCACAAAAGCCTGGAGAGGAAGGCTCTTTGTTGTGTTATTAATCTCCCCAGGGGAACAACCGCAAAATGAGAGCTGGTGCTGGTTTTGCAGGAATGATTTGTAAGGAATGAAAATAAGTAAATTTCTTAAAATGCTTGGCAATGTCAAATCTCCTGGGCCCATCAGAGGGACAGAAGCCAGTTCCAGACGGCCCCCCGATGATCGTCCCTTGCTGTTAGTCGGAAGGGGTTTAAAAGCCTTGTTGTGTTTGGAAGGCAGGGGTGGAGGAGGAGTCTGGGGAGAGAAGGTGAGAGAGGGGAGGGAGGGAGGGAGGGAGAGAGGAATGAGCCCTTTAACTGCTTCCTTTTGTTGTGGTGCCTTTTGTACTAGGTCTGGGGCAGGATGTGAAGTGGGAAGTATTTTGCAGTCAGAAGAACTGCAGCTGGTTGGGGATGGCGTGGGCGATGGATGCTCTGGGGAGAGATAGCAGAGGACAGGAGGAGGGAGGGAAAGACATATGGGGGTGGTGGATGAATAAGACCATTTTCCCCTCCCATCAGGCCTTCTTCCCCACTTGCAAGTCCAAGCGTTTCAGCTCAGTGTGTAGAGTGGTGTCCTGCTATGATCACTGGGTTTAGTCGTTGGATTTCACGGTTGGTTTGGGTTCTATGGCTTTCATGCAGTGTGCCCTTGGGCAAGTCACTTGACCACCGGGCCTCAGATTCTTCACCTGTCAAGTGGATACTACTACCTAGAACATAAAGCTGTTGAAAATAAATGAAATGCCTTCCAAACTGAAACACACACATCGAAGCTTATTCTTAGGGTTTTGTAGAAATGGCTGGAAGGCAGGATGGCAGGAGAGGACTCCAGAAGGGCAGCGTTCCTGTGCAACAAGTCCACATCACCCACGCCCTCCACAGCTCACCTGCCTTTCCGGCCCTTTCCCACTTTACGGACATCGGGTCTCCATTGGGGTGTCCACAATGCCAGTCATGCCCCTGCTGGTCCCCCAGAGCCTATTCTTCCCAGCCTCTGCTCACCTGACTGCAAAGGCCCTGGGAAGAAGGCTCGAGGTGTCTACTCTTTGATCATTTTCTTCAAGTGCGACCACATGGGACAGAAGGAGGGAGGTGGGGTGGAGGGGGGAGGAAGGAAGGAACACAGGAAGGAGGGCTGGTTTTCTTCTGACTTACCCTGGCTGCAACCTCTGCTCTGCTCGTCCCAGTATCTTTCCCTGACACATTCTCTGATCATGAACTGCCCCGGGTCTCCCGGTTCTCCATTTTCCACTCCTCTCCTGCCACCTCAGTCGCATTTGAGCTGTTCAAACGGAGAGAAGAAAAAATAAATAAATAATGGCAACTTCAGGAGCATCAGAACATCGCGTTGCCATTTACAGTCATTCCGTATCTGTGATACCGTGTGACACCCCAGAAGGGCTACTACTATTGTTACCCCCATTTTACAGATTTTACAGGTGGGAGACTGCAGTTCATTGAGGGACTGGATTGTCCTCCAGTCACAGGGCTTGTAAGCGCAAGATCTGGGGCTGCACCCTAGGGATGGAAATTCCAGACCTCCCTCTCTTCTGTGTCTGTCTCAGCATAAAAGTGCTGAGTGTGTGTGTGCCGGGGCAGGAGGGGCGGGGAGTGGCGGGGGGGGGGGACACAATTTGCACCTTAATAGAACTGGAATAAGAATGATAAAAAATTGGGGGAGAATTCCTATCCCCTAATCCTGCCCAACCTAAACATTGCCTGTAGTTTCCAGAGGGTTCAGAATCACACTTATGGAAAAATCCTAAGCGTTCTTCAGTGCTTTGAGCACCTAAGGAGGTGCTTAAAAATGATTTGGGAAGTGAGTGGAGCTATCTGGCTTTCTGACTTGACTCCATCCAGAGCGTGAGGTGTGCAGAGGCCCACGGGCCCCGACTGTGGTATTGTCTTCTCTTCTCTCAGACAGAAGAACAGAATTGGAAAATGTCACCATGTAACTTAGAATCTGATTGGACAAACATGGGCTCTACTATCCACAAATGAATCCACCTAAAACAGGTTTTTTACACCTGTTCTGAGACAATCAGAATATGACCCCAAACCAAGCAATAGCCTAGAGCACTATTAATGTTCAAAGGGCTGTTATGTTATCAGTTGAACAAAGAATAGATTTGCAGATAATAGTGTATTAATACAAGGTGGTCTTCTGAGAGTATATAAAAAAAAGGGAGCCAAAACAGTAAAAATTAGCACCACCTGAACTCTGTCTGGAGGACAGGACACCCCGATCTTTAGGACAAGTACTCTGAGATCAAATCTTACCTTCCTAGATTGCTGTCTTAGTCTGTTTCGGCTGCTATAACAGAATACCATAGACTGGGTGGCTTATAATCAACAAACATTTGTTTCTTGCAGATCTGGAGGCTGGAAAGTTCAAGATCAAGGCTCTGGCAGATTTAATGTCTGATGAGAGCTCACTTCTTTGTTCATAGATGGCTGTTTTCTCTCTGTGTCCTCACATGGCAGAAGGGGTGAGGGAGCTCACTGGGGTCCCTTTTAGAAGGGTGCTAATCTCACTCATGAGGGCTCCACTCTCATGACCTAATCACCCCAAAGACCCCACTCCCAAATACCATCCCATTGGGGATTAGGTTCTAACATATGAATTTGAGGAGGACACAAACACTCAATCTTTAGCAACCTCCAAACCTATCCTTGAGATAACATTTATATTATTTTCTGGGGACTTCTCTGGTGGTCCAGCGGTGAAGATTCCATGCTTCCGTTGCAGGCAGTGCAGTTCAGTCCCTGGTCAGGGAACTAAGATCCTGCATGACATGCAGTGCAGCCAAAAAAAATAAATAATTTTTTGTTCCCTGAGAAATGCCCCATTTTTTCCTCCCTAGGCCTTTGCCTAGCTCTAATGTTACTTATGCCATGAAACCTTCCCAATTCCTCTTCTCCCCTTGCTAGAAAAAAAAAAAAATCTCTTCTCTGAAACTGAAAATCACCTTGATTTTCCCTCTTTCCTCACAGCATACTTGTGTGAAGGTTAGAACCAAAAGTGTCTCACCCCAGGTCTCACGCTGGCTGTAGCTGAAATGAACATTAACTTCAGTATCCTGACTCCAGGCGATGCCCTTTGCATTGCACGTCCTTATCTGGAAGGACTGATGTATGGCCCCTGTGAGCACATCAGCAGATTGGCTCTGTAACTGCTGTCACAAAACAGGACCCTAAGACCCAGGACCGGTCAGCTCTGGCAAGGCGTAGGGAGTCAGGAGAGACCTGGAATGTAGACGCCCCGAGAGCAGCGCAAGCTGGCAAGAGCGCTTAAAGCTGGGATCAGGGAGGAGCTAGTCTTGGCTGGCGTTTGTCCTTTACACGGTAGGTAAAATACTCTCTAAAATCTGATCAGGAAATGTACTCATGCCTTTCCCAAGCTAAAGACCCTTTTATTTATTTATTTGTTTGGTTTTTTTGTTGTTTTTTTTTTTGCGGTACGCGGGCCTCTCACTGCTTTGGCCTCTCCCGTTGCGGAGCACGGGCTCCGGACGCGCAGGCTCAGCGGCCATGGCTCACGGGCCCAGCCACTCCACGGCATGCGGTATCCTCCCGGGCTGGGGCATGAACCCGCGTCCCCTGCATCGGCAGGCGGACTCTCAACCACTGCGCCACCAGGGAAGCCCTAAAGACCCTTTTAAAGGGTCTTCCATTGCTCCGTTGTCTTCAGGATAAAGCCAAATTCCCCGATGTGGTCTGCAAGGCCCTCTTCACTGTGGCCTCTGTTTTCCTCTATAACTTCACATCATGTAACCACTGGCCCCCATCACCACCGGGAACATGTGTAATCTACACTCCAATTCAGTACAGTGGTGAGTGACACTATGACCCCACCTTCCAGACGTTCGCTGGTGCTCTTGACGGCAGACCAGGACACTGGCAGTAATGGTGCAGACAGATCAGTACTGTGATTGTGATGTGCTGGGTTTCATGGGAATTCACAGGAAGGACACCTGGGCCAGATTTAGGAGATCAGGGAGTGATACCTAAGCTAAAAGCTAGATGATGGTAATCGATGAAGAGGGTTAGGAGTGTTTCAGGCAAACAGTATGGAGTAAGTGCAGGAGGCAGACAAGGACACGGGGTTCAGGAACCAAAGGAGTAAGAGGTGGTAGGCAGGATGGGAGGAAGCGAGGCTGGGGTAGGTAGGGCCGGTCGTGCTGAGGCCTCTAAGCCCCACCAAGGCATCTAGACCGTGCCTCCAAGGCTATGGGCAACAGTGAAGGGCTTTAAGCTTAAACTGAGGTGCATAAGGAACTGAGGAGTGAGAAGGGGACGGTTTGAGCGAAAAGAGGTCACTAGCTTCTGCTAGCTTTGCTCAATCCATAACCATTTGTTGAAAACAACCACACAAAGCTCTAAGCCAAACCTGGTAGGGAAGATGCGGAAAAAAATACCCAGAGCTTTCCCTTAAAAAATCTCATGGAGGGCTTCCCTGGTGGCGCAGTGGTTGAGAGTCCGCCTGCCGATGCAGGGGACACGGGTTCGTGCCCCGGTCTGGGAAGATCCCACATGCCACGGAGCGGCTGGGCCCGTGAGCCATGGCCGCTGAGCCTGCGCGTCCGGAGCCTGTGCTCCACAACGGGAGAGGCCACAACAGTGAGAGGCCCGCGTACCGCAAAAAAAAAAAAAAAAAAAAAAAAAATCTCATGGTCTAGGAAGAGGGTTAAGACAGACAAAACAAAAACATATATACAGTGGACTAATCACTCAGCCATAAAAAAGAAGGAAATGACGCCATTTGCAGCAACATGAATGAGATGATCATACTATGCGAAGTAAGTCAGACAGAGAAAGACAAATATCATATGATATCACTTATATGTGAAAACTAAAATACGACACAAATAAACATATTTACAAAACAGAAACAGACTCACAGATATAGAGAACAAACTTAAGGTCATCAAAGAGGAAAGGTTGGGGTGGGGGATGAATTAGGAGTTTGAGATTAGAAGGTACAGACTATTGTGTATAAAATTGATGAACAACAAGGTTCTACTGTATAGCACAGGGAACTATATTCAGTATCTTGTAATAAACTATAATGGAAAAGAATCTGAAAAAAAAATATATATAACTGAATCACTTTGCTGCACACCTGAAACTAACACAACATTGTAAATCAACTATACTTCAATAAAACAAACAAACACAACCAAAAACCCGAAACCAGGCAGAATATTAAAACTGTGATAATAGAGGTACAATCAAATGTTAGCTGAATTCAAGAAAGAGAGCAATTCAGTTCAGTTGGAGCATCACCAAAGGTCTCATGAGGAAGATGCTCTTTGAGACTGTCTGAAGAACAGGAAGGGTTTCAATCAGCAGTGATGGTGAAGCAAGGAGGGGAGGGGCCAGGAAGGTCAGGACCGGGGAGGAGAAAGCAGGAGAGCAGGGAAGAGCCTCCTTAGACTCGAGGAACAGGATGGGGGAGGAGGATGGTGAGAGATAAGCTGGGCAGGTTGAAGTCAGAGTCCCAAGGGCCCCAAATGCCCAGCCAAGAAATCTGGATTTAACTCTGCAAGTAACAGGAAGCACCAGAGGTTTTTAAGATCAGAAGAGCCAGGATAAGAACTTGAAGATTAATTGGCAGGGGTATCTATACACCAGTGTTACTCAGCTGGGATTTGTGGATGTATTTTCAGTGCTCTGAGAATTCTACAGTAATTTTAAAATTATGTGTTTTTATTCTAATGAAAATCTTAAAATATTATAATATTCTGGAGTATTTGAACGACTGCAGAATTCTGCCACTCAAGTTCAATGTCCATTCTTTCACTCAAAATATATATATTTTTTTGCGGTACGCAGGCCTCTCACTGTTGTGGCCTCTCCCACTGCGGAGCATAGGCTCTGGATGCACAGGCTCAGCGGCCATGGCTCACGGGCCCGGCCGCTCCACGGCATGCGGGATCTTCCCGGACCGGGGCACGAACCCGTGTCCCCTGCATCGGTAGGCGGACTCTCAACCACTGTGCCACCAGGGAAGCCCCACTCAAAATATTAATTGAGCGCTTACTATGTGCCAGGCGTTGTTCTAAGCACTGGGCATACAGCAGTAGACACAACAGATAAAAGTCTCCCTCTGTAAATTTGAACATTAACTGGATATTTATCAATATTAAGAACTTTTTTTTAGGCATAATCAGTGTATGTTTATGTTTTAAAAGGAGTTCTTATCTTTCAGGGATATATATACTGAAACGTTTATGCATGGATTTACATGGTATCTAAGATTTGCTTCACAGTTGTCCAGTGGGGTGGAAAAAAGTGGGTGAGAATATAGATGAAATGAGATTGTCCAGGAGTTGATGGTTGTACTTGGACAAAAGGTATGAAAAGATTCATTGTAATATTCTCTTTACTTCTGTGTATGCTTAATGTTTTTCACAAAAAAGAAAAAAAAGACAGAGAAAGAAAGAAAGAAAAAAAGAAAGAAAAAAGAAAGAAAAAAAAGAAAGGAAAGAAAGAACGGAAGGAATCCCTGCCCTTATGGAGTTTACTTTCTAGTGTTTGAATTGGTGCTAATGAGGCATCAACACCAAGTGAAGGCAATATGATGTCACGGTGCCAGAAAAGAACAGAAGTTGCAAAGCAGGTTAGACAAAGATGAGCGAGGAAATTGAGGCCTTACCTGGCACATGGAAGTGCAGGCATCCTGGATTCCAAAGAACCAGTTTGATACATGAAGCCTCTTGGATGTGCATGTTTCCTGAGTATCCTGTCTCTGTACATTTTTACTTGGAACTGTTCGTTAGCAAGTAAATAAGAAAGCATTAAAAATTGTGTTAGAATTATGGGGTACACTATCAAAAACTCATTCAGTGACAGTTTCAAGGGTGTTTTTTAAATAAACAATGTGACAGGACTCTAAAAGTGGCCCACCACACTCAAAGTTAAAAGAATTTGGCTAACAGCAAGTGAAACACAAAATGAACAAATTCACCTTTCTAACACTAGCTTCAGCAGAACAATATACTGTCACTTTAAATCAATGTATTTTAGTTTCATTAGTTTTACATGTCTATTTGTTAATGTAAAATGTTTTAGTTACAGTTGTCCCTGGGTATCTGCAGGGGATTGGGTCCAGGACCCCCACAGATACCAACATCTGTGGGTGCTCAAGTCCCTTGTATAAAATGGTATAGTATTTCCATATAGCCTACACGCGTCCTCCTGTATACCCTAAACTATCTCTAGATTACTAATTATACCTAATACAATGCAACTACCATGTAAATAGTTGTAAATACAATGTAAAGGCTTTGTGGACAGTTGCCCGTGTGTGACAAATTCAAGTGTTGCTTTTTGGAATTTTCTGGAACTTTTGGGAATATTTTTGATCCGCGTTCAGTTGAATCTGTGGATGTGCAATTTGCAGATGCGAAACTCATGGACATGGAACCTGCAGATATGGAAGATTGAATGTCTGTAGTATAAGAACTACAGGTAAAAAGTTAATAGTTTTATGCCTGCACATATTTAAATTAAATGTATTACATCAACACTGAAGGACCATAGGATTATTCTCTCTCTGGTATAAAGTCAGTACGGTTTTCAGGAATACAGAGAGACTGATTATGATCTTACAAAAACCAAGGTGAGAAAACTGCTTAAATAGAATGTCCGCAGTGCAGCTGAAAGTAAAAATTAGATTCAAGAGATATTTTGGAAGTAAATCTACCCCTTCTAGAGGATTGAAAATGATTTGGATATGGGAGGTGAATGAAAAATATTTGAATCTAGAGGACTAAAGAAATTCCATTCTCAAAAATCTGCAAAATTAATTTTGGACGCATTGCATTTGAAGAGCCAGCGTGGTAGCAAAATGGAAAGATGAAGCTGGAACTTGGAAGAACCAGAAGACACATTACCCATCCCACTACATTTGGGACCCATGGCCCCTTCACTCATTACAATGTGGATCAAGCTGACTATGGAAACCACACCCAGAGCCCAAAGCAAGGCCAGTTCCCCAGGACCAGAGATTCCCAAGCCCTAAACTGGAAGATGCCATGGCCAGGAGAACCCTGTGGCCAGGACCACGTGTGGGGTGGGGCAAAGGGCTCCAGGGCTCCCCATTCCCCTGCTCCAAGCCAGAGGGAGTTGCTGGCTTGACTTCCAGCCACTAGTTTTGTGAGTTGTCACTTGAAGGCACTTCTGTCTGCCTCCTGTTTTTAGTTCAGATTACAAATGGTAAACAACCAAAAAAAGCTTCCGGTTTGGAAATTAGAGACCATCTGTTTCTCATTCTATTTCCCCTCTCTTCTCTGATTTCTTTTATTCTCTTCCCGCCCTCTCCCCCACCCTAAGAACACACAGCTCAGCTGGGAGCATAGTGACCTCATTTGACTACCTTTACTTTAATGAAAATGTCGGGTTTGTTACTGGGATTATACTAGGGAATTCCTTGTTCCCACTCAGACTAAGGTGTCTTGGATTGTTTCATCAAAAAAAAAAAATTATTTTTCACGAAGATGAAGTTTCTCCATTCTAACTTACAAATAAATCTAAATAAAATAATAAAATCATGTCTGATTAAGCCGTATGCAGTTTTGTTGAAGGCAGTGCACAAACTCTATTTTAATGTCTTGTTAACAGACTCCTTAAACTTTAACCAAAGGATAATGGTTAACTTTTAAATCAAAGATAAAAATGAAACATTGAACTGGCTACATTGGAGGCAGCTGTGCTGCCAGGACTGCTTCTCTCCTGGAATTCAGAAGTGGGCAGGCTTGCTCTAGAATGTGGCTCTATTTCCCTGTAGTCTGGTGTTACAGGTCCCTCTTGTGTTGACTGTTAACACTGTCTTGCTACTGGCCCTAGAACATGATGATTCTACATTTGAGTTCATTAGCTTATTGCAACCAATATCCTCCTCATCATCACCATCATTATCTCCACCTACACCATCGTCCTCCTCATCACCATCAGCATAATGGAAAAACAGTGCAGGTAGTTCAAAACCACATGCTTTGGAACCAGACAGATATGAACTTGAACTCTTTCCTCTTCACTGTGCTACCTTGGGTGAGTTACTCACACCTTTGTATGCCAGTTTCTGCACTGATTAAGTGAAAGTGATTATGACACTCACATAACAGTTTTCAGGAGAAACTAGAATGAAATATTGTTGGGCTGTGCCCCGCAGGCCTGCAAGCCTTGTAGCTGTCCAACCTGAAGCCAAAGAAAGAGCCCAGGGACAGTGAGAGACATCAATGGTTTATTGGACAGGGGGATCTTACACATCTGAAGCAGGTTCCTGGAGCAACACCCCCGTCGTGTGCGGCAGACCTCATGCAGGACATGACAGCAACCTTCGCCACTTCGGGAGGAAGGAGGCTGCAATTTATAGGGGCAATGGATGTCAGGTTGGCTCATCAATTACTATGGAAACCAGCAGCTGGGGCAAGGAGCAAGCACATAGGCAGTTACTAATTAAGCCCCATATTTAAAAGGATTGAAGCAGGGATTGGTCAAGTAGGGGATGTACAGAGAACAGGAGAATAGCCATCTTGAATGGCCCGACCATACAAGTATGTAAAGTATCTGATGTCAAGGCTCAGAAAATATGACCCCCTTTCCCATTCATTTCTTCTTTCTCTAAGGAAGACAGAAATTCTGGGAAAGAAACAGTTAACGATGTAATGGAAGCAAATTGGATATGTCGGGAACTTATCAAAGGTTTGAGTAATCTTTAAGCTACCTACATAGTAACAAAGCAACCAAATTTAAAAAAAAATTAAAAATGAGTCAGTGGTACTGTTTTGGCTCATCAATATGCCCAGCAGGGTACCCTTTGCTCACTTCCTGTTTTCCCAGCTCCCTGCCTTTATTGTCACTACTCCGGAAGGCGAAGGACCTATCTTTTCTTCTGCTTGTTGACATCTGGCAAGTGTCTATTTCTTCCGTCCTATAACCCTGTTCATAGCAAGTTCTCAAATCAAAATACAGACACGTTTTCTTGAGATTAGTCAGGAGAATTGTGTGTACAAAGTGTTCACCAAGGTCTTATACATAATTATGCTCCTGTTCACAATAAAGGATTTGTCCTTCCTCTGAATTCATGTAGAACTTATGCAAAAAACTCAGCCCTTAGCATATAGCATCTTGCTCTAACGTAGGCTTCTCCAGGATCCTTGGGGCTGTCTCAATTCCTCTTTGACTTTCTACCAACAAGCACAGGGTTTCACCACAAAGTCAGCTCTAATAAATATTTATTGAATTAGATTGAATTGTGTATCTTGTTTGTTTCTGTTTCAAAACCAGAAACTTTATTCTCTACTTCTTCGTACCTTCTTTTCTCTCCTCTTACTCCACGATGGTGCTCAAGAAATGATCAGTAAATACCTGATAATATTTACAGTAAGGAATAGAACGGAGCAGACCCAGAATTCCAGTGCTGCAAGGCATCTTCATCGGCATCCACTCCAGGCCTGAATTCTGTGACAACGGTCCAGCCAAAGACCCTTCTCGCTTTGCCGGTGCAAGTCTCATCCCCGGGGTTGTAATGTTATCAAGGTAGAGATTTCAGAAAGAAAGCTCTTCTTTATATTGAGCTATAATTTGTTTCCCTTTCTCTTTCACCTTCCATCTAAAAACCTATCCATTGGAGGAATACAAAACAGTTTTTTAAAAAATTTATTTTATTGAAGTATAGTTGATTTACAATGTTGTGTTAATTTCTGCTGTACAGCAAAGTGATTCAGTTATACATACAAACATACACACATATATACATACATTCCTTTTCATATTCTTTTCCATTATGGTTTATCACACATTATTAAATATATATATATACTATAAAATAGTTATATATAGTAGGACCTTGTTGTTTATCTGTTCTCTATATAATAGTTTGCATCTGCTAATTCCAAACTCCCACTCCATCCCTCCCCCAGCCCCCTTCCCCCTTGGCAGCCACAAGTCTGTTCTCCATGTCTGTGAGTCTGTTTCTGTTTTGTAGATAAGTTCATTAGGAATATAAAACATTTTTTAAACTGTCCACATGACAGCCCATCCTATACTCAAAGATAGCTCTTGAATCTATTTTTTTCCATGATGAAAACTTCAGTTCATTACATGACACAGTGTTAATCTCTTTGTCATCCAGGTCTCTCTGATTCTTCACTTGGAAGTGGCTATAATTATCAATATTTTTAATTGAGAATTTACTCTGAACCAGGCATTGTAGTGAATTGCTTACAAATGTTGTCTCTTTAATTCTCCTAAACTCTTAAGGCAGATATTTCTATCACAGCTGAGGGCACTGAGGCTTCGTGGGGATAAGTAACTTTGCCTAAACGGTAAAGAGCCAGCTGGGACTGGGATCCAGAAATGTCGGATCCCCAGGCCCAACCCATACCTACTATACTTCACTGCCTCCCCGAATGAAATTGGATCAGTCTGCTCGGAACTCAGTTCATTTTTCATCTGGACTGGATTCTTTTTGCCTGTTTTCCCCCAAATTCTGTTTCACTTCTCGTGTTTGTAGTTAAAGAAATCTACTTGCCTCCTAATGCTGATTAATTTTTTTCCCTCTAGATCTTCCAGTTACCCTGGCAACATGGCCAAAGAAATAAAGGAAGTGAGAAGGTGCCTGCAAGTTAAGGGGAATCCACTGGGACACAACTCATGGGCTCCTTGGCAGGTTCCAGGTCATGGTGGCCAAATGTCAGGGGGTGGGGGGACTACATTGTGGTTAAAGAGACAAAAACCAAACCAAACCAAACCGAACCAAAGCAATATGTGATGCCAAGTGTTATTATCCAAAGGTGAGGTGAGAAAATGAAGCTTAAGGTCTGAAAGTTGGGAATGGAGTATACAGTGGGTCAGGGTACACTGAGAAAGAGAGACTGTAAGCAAAGAAAGGGCAACATTATCTCCGATTTCTAGGGCAGAGGTGAGGGCTCAGAGTCATACCTGATAATCTAAGGACCCTGGGCAAATCCGAATAGAAATAGGGGAAGCAGTGCTTTTTTTTCTTTTTTTTTTTTGACCTGGTTTTAGTCAGATTTTTTTTTTTCTCCCTGCAGAGCTTTCCTGAAATGCCTACACAAATTATTAACATTTTCAACCAACTGATTCTTTTGGCCGAAACAGAACATCCATGTGCCAATGTGTAGACTGAACTCTGTGACCTCTCTAGTGGGAAGTGTAGCTGTTGAAAAGTTTATCATTGAGTTGCAAACACTGGGAGGTAGTGAGCTTTACTTTTTCTTGCTTTTTAAAATAGTGACATCTTTGACCTACATCTAGCATTTGAGGTGACATATATGTGCCAAACACTTAGATTAAATGGAGAGTTTGAGATGAGGTATATGGGAAAACAGCAGAGAGAGAGGGAGGAGAAGGGAGGGAGACAGAGAAATTCATAAAATTATCAAACACGTACTGTATTTTTTATTGTGGTAGAATATAACCTGAAATATACATAGCAAAAAACTCATGACATTTTGGACCTTTTTTTTTTTTTTTGGCCACGACACACAGCATGCAGGATCTTAATTACCTGATCAGGGATGGAACCTGCGCCCCCTGCAGTGGAAGTGCAGAGTCTTAACCACTGGACCTCGGTCCCTGGAACATTTTAAAGTGTACAGTTCAATGATACTAAAATAGTAACTTTGTTCTGCAAACATCAGCACCACCTTCACCTCCAGAGTGTTTTCATCTTCTCAGACTGAACCTCTGTACCCACTAACCTTAAACAATAACTCCCCACTCCCCCCACCCCAGCCCCTGGCAACCACCATTCTCCTTTCTGTCTGTGAATTTGACATTCTCAGTACCTCATATAAGTGAAGTCACACAGGATTTGTCTGACTTATTCCACTTGGCATAATGTCTTCAGGACTCATCCATGTTGTACCCTGTGTTAGAACTTCCTTCCTTTTAAAGGTTGACTAGTATTCCATTGTATGTAGGTACCAGTTTTTCTTTGCACCTTCATCCACAGAACCACATTTTTTGAGGCAGAAAAATACTGACCTAAGTGTTAACAGCTGGCGTTCCCTTAAGCAAGCAGAATCACTATGAGTGATGTGGAATAAGAGATCTATTGTAGGTGCTGGGACTTACACAGTAGATGAGGATGTCTGTGGAAAGTTCTGCCACTGGTGGGTGGGCTCCAAGCTGCTGAAGGTCAATAGGACCAGCAGTTGAGAAGCAAAGTTGGGTGGGAAATGGGGTAAAGTGAGGACTAACAGGAACGCATAGGAATAAACTGGAACCTATGAGGACAAAGTGTAGCCTACTCACAAGGACAAAGGAGAACCCATGTTCATCCTCCCCGCATCTAACTCCAGTAGCGTAGGAAGAAGATGGTAGCTTTTCCCTGGAACTGCAGACATGCCTGGCAGGGGACGCAAAAGAGCTGGAGGGGGCGAGCCAGTGAGACTCAGAGGCTCTGTGGCTCCATTACTGCCCCACGGCGATGACAAGCCAGCAGATTAACAACACGTGCAAATGGTGCATCACCAACCTTCCTAGTATAATCACTGCTGCTTCCCTTCCACCTTCCACATTTCATGCAAATTTCCCTGAGGCCAACCTAACCCAGAAGCATACAGGGAAGGGGATTCTGGGAAATGTGGCTCCACTTTACTGAGGTTGACACAGTGCAAAACCACCACGATATCTTTAGAACTACTTAGAGATGACTATTTCCATATGTCAAATTCCAAGTGCTTCTGAGGCTCTCAATAATTCCTTGTTTGAAAAAGTCTGGAGTAGATCCGATGTCCTTCTGTTTTTGTTGCAGGACAGTTGGGTATCAGGACATCTAAGTGATGGCATCAGATTCTCAATTATTATGACTAAGTCGTGATAAAACAAACCCTTGATCAGGGTTTCATCAAAAGGATGAAAGGGGAAAGATTCAGCATCATCTGGCAAGTTCCAAAGCCCTGGATGCCTGGGGTTGCAACTGAACCTTTGTCTCTACTTCCATGTCCAGTGAGTGGGAACCATCACCATGGAGATCACTGCTCTTCACTGGTCTGTTTCAAAGAGTGTGGCTGTCAGTGCAGGTAAAGGTGTCCAGACTAAGAGATAGTGGTTTTTGGGTGTGTATGTGTGTGTTGGGGGATGTGAGGAAAGGATTCAGAGAAAGTGTCATTCCCCTGGGGACTGGCTCACACCAGGAAGTGAGCGGAAGACCTTTCCACTTGCCGGTCCCCCTGGGGAGGTATGTTCTAATGACACAAACTGGGCCACTGTCAGTGATGATTCTCACAGTTCTTGGCTGTGATCCAGTTATTACCTTTGCCTGCCCACAGCCAGCCTGGCCTCAGCTCCAAGGGTTGACTGCCCGATGTCTGTGTGGCTCGCCACACCTTGACAGCAGCATCTTGACGGTTTCCTAGCTTGTTAGCAGCGTCCCTGGAGGGAGGATGAGAGAGGAGACAGAAACGCAAGTCTTTCTTGATTAGGAGCTCCGGGCAGATTCCTGAGGCGTGGAGAATGACACTGTTGACTTGGATTGGCCATGGATTTTGACTGTTTTGCATTGTGTCGTTGGTTTACAAAGTTAAGAGTTTTGTAAGACTGTTCTATCAAGGGGGTGTCTGTACTCTGAACTATATCTCACTTTCCATTTCTTGTTTTTTTAATACATTTATTTATTCATTTATTTTTGGCTGTTTTGGGTCTTCATTGCTGTGTGCAGCCCCCCTCCGGCTGCTGCGAGCGGGGGCTACTCTTCATTGCAGTGCGTGGGCTTCTCATTGCGGTGGCTTCTTGTTGCAGAGCACGGGCTCTAGGCGCACGGGTTTCATCAGTTGTGGCACGTGGGCACAGTAGTTGTGGCTTGCGGGCTCTAGAGCACAGGCTCAGTAGTTGTGGCTCACGGGCCCAGTTGCTCCGCGGCACGTGGGATCTTCCCGGACCAGGGCTCGAACCCTCATCCACTGCATTGGCAGACTGATTCTTAACCACTACGCCACCAGGGAAGCCCACTTTCCATTTCTTTATGCATTGAGTTACTACTTCAATAAACATTTAAGGCATGGGAAGGGACAAATATGAATGTAACATGCTTCTTGTCCTTGAGTCAAGTGTTGGGGGGTAGACACGCACACAGTACATGAATCTCAGTCATTCTAACTACAGAGTATTCAGAGTCGTGACAGCGATGCACCCGATATTAGAATATCATAAAGAAGGAGCATTGGCCTCTGGAGAGATGGAAGGAGCCTTCTTGGATGGGGTAATATCTGAGTTCAGCCGACCTTCGTGCTATTACTCTGTCAACTGAAAAAAATTCACAACCTAGAAGTTGAGGATTATGTTTTATTTGGGGGACTTGCTGAGGACTCAAGCCCGAGAGGCAGCCTCTCAGATAGCTCTGGGGGATGGCTCTCAAGAGGTGAGGGAGGACCCAGGGTATATAGGAGTTTTGCAGTAAAAACCAGGTGGTCAGAACATCAAACGATTGCTATTAATTAAAGAAAACCAGACATCTCAAGTTAATGAATTTGGCACTTTCCTATGTACGGGAAGATGCAAGAGCCTGGGCTTAATGAAGTCATTTCTTTGAAATGCACCTCAATTACCTAGTGCCAGTATCGAGTTCTTTTCCATCCTGAATCCCCTCAGGTTGCACCGCTGGGGGCAGCTGCAGTGACTGACCTGCTTGATGGCAGGCGGCGTCTCCATCCTGAGTTGCCTCAGGGCTCACAGACATGGTGTCTGTAGTGGCTGATGGCTGAAACATCCTTTGTTTGCTGGTATGGCAGGCAGCATTCTTGGTCCACAGCTGTGAATGTGACTGCCATTGTGTTGGGGCAGGTGGAAAGGGGGATGTCCTGTTATCTACTGCTATGTAATAAATCGCTCCAAAAACTCAGTGGGTAGAAACGACTATTTATCTGCTCCTGATTCTGCAATTTGGGCAGCTTGGCAGGGATGGCTTGTCTCTGCTCCTGTGGTACTTGCTGGAAGGTCCAGGGTGGCCTCACTCACGTGTCTGGTGCCTTAGCTGGCAAGGCTGAAATGGCTGAGGGCTGGCTGGGTCTCTTTCGCTTTCATCCCCCAGGTCTCCACTCTCTCCATATGGCCTCTTTCTCCAGCAAGGTAATCAGACTTCTTTACATGGTGGCTGGCTTCCAAAAGGGTGAAAGTAGAAGCCACCGGTCTTCAGAAGGTCTAGGCCTAGGACTGGCACGGTGTCACTTCCACCACCGTCTACCGGCCACAGCAATCGAAGCCAGCCCAGATTCAACGGGATGGGAATTAGGCTCCACCTCTGGATGGGCCGGTAGGAATTGTCGGTGGCCACTCTACAACAAGGGAAGAGAATGTGAATAAGACCTAGTTTCTTTCCTAAAGGAGTTCATGGTCTCACCTACCTGAGGAATAAGATGGACACACGCTTTGAACAGAGTGTGAAAAATCCCTGAGCTCTGTGTCAGCTCCCTTGGGAAACAACATGCAAGACCTGATCCCTATGAGGTCCTGTGTCCGGCTATTGGTTTAGGAAGATTTCTGGTTTCCTGATATTGCCTCTTAGGGTAACAGAATCCTTCCCTTGGAATGTTGTGCCTGACTTGCGGAACGTTTGGAGCACTCAAAGAACACAGAGCTGGGATTTATTGTGTTTACCAAACAAGTTATATGAACAGTGCTCTTTCAGTTTGCTCCTGTTTGTTTAATAATTTCTCGTGTGTATTTGGTTTGAGGTTTATTTTCAATTTAATCGGGTATCGAGGGTGTAGGAGAGCAGCTAGTTTTTGCCTTTAAAATTCCTGGGTGGCTATGATTTATTCCAAAAGGACCTCGGAGTTGCGTGTGGCTGAATTGGCTCAGCCAGTTCACAACAAGTAGTCTCTCCTTTCCACACCTCGGGCCACAATCTCCAGCTACCTTCTCCTCCGCTACTGGTGGTGTTTTAAAGTGGGTTGCACCTGTGTGCAAAAGTGACCCCTTGTGGTTTGCCCTGGGCCCTGCATCCCTAGGGGCTGGCGTCCCTGGAGGAGCCTGCACAGGATGCCACCAGGCTGTTGGAGCCATACATCGAAAAGAACAGTCTGTTTCCCAAGGAAATGTGTGCAGAAGCATATAGCTCAGCGCGACTGCTGCACCGAGAGGGAAACACAGCATCTGCCAGCCCACGAAGCCTGCTCACAGCTCTTCCCCGTACCCCCCGTCCCTCCCGAGAACAGTCTGTTTGCCAAGGAAATGTGTGCAGAAGCATATAGCTCAGCGCAACTGCTGCACCGAGAAGGAAACACAGCATCTGCCAGCCCACGAAGCCTGCTCACAGCTCTTCCCCGTACCCTTGCCCCTCCCGAGGAGAGCTGCTACGGTTATCCCAATCACAGTTGAACGATTATTTTGGAAAAGAAGAGCACAGGTCTGCAACAGCCATCTGATCTAAGAGCCAATTTATACTTGAGCAAAAGATGAAAATTACTGGCACGATTGGCCTCAGGGAGTTGAAAGCTGAGGGGTGACATTTTAACGATGTTTACATCTTCAAAGAGTTTTTATCCAGGACTTTTAACTGAGGAAATCTGCTATATGTACAAATGCAGATAAATGAATGTTCAATGGTAGTGAAAACCATTTAATGAAATTCACAGCAGATACTGATTGCATACCTGTTAAATTCAAAACACTGTGCAGCATGACCTAGGAAAGTGAGAGATAATTTTACTAGGGCCTGATTTTTCTTTTTGGCCCCTACTGAGTTTAGAAATCAAAATATTCATGTTTCTTATGGATCCTGGGCTGTGATCTGCTAGTAGGCTTAGGAGTAGAACCGATTGATGTGTATGGGAGTTTATTTATTAAAAATGTATTTATTTGCTTGTTTGTTTTCATTCATCAAACATGTTTTTCATTGTAGTAAGAATTTTTAAAAAATATTTATTCATTTGGTTGTGCTGGGTCTTAGCTGCGGCAGGTGGGCTCCTTAGTTGAGGCATGCAAACTCTTAGTTGCAGCATGCATGTGGGATCTAGTTCCCTGACCAGGGATCAAACCCAGGCCCCCTGCATTGGGAGCACGGAGTCTTAACCACTGGACCACCAGGGAAGTCCCTGTGGTAAGAATATTTAACATGAAATCTACCCTCTTAACAAATGTGTGAGTGTGCAAGAGTATGGTTAACTGTAGGTACAATGTTGCACAGTAGATCTCTAGAACTTACTCATCTTGCATAATTGAAGCTTTATACCAACTTGCCAACTAAAGAATGTCACTTGCCACCCGATTCTACAAGAATTAAGTTATTGGCTACCGCAGTTACTGACCTTCAACACACTCTGAAAGGAACTCCAGGTGGAATGAGGCACTCTGTGCTCTGGGAAAACTGGCAGAACAGGACTGCAGATAGATATTTGCAGGAGAGATTCTTCAGGAACCTGGATTCCTGCACCTTCCCACACTTAGAAAAGCACTGAAACTGAAACCATGCAACCCAGAGCGGGACTTGAACCCACTGTCTTTTATTTAGAATCACTCACCTGGTGTCAGGACTTGATGAAGCTCAGGTTCTTTGTGTCTCAGCACAGAAAGAATTCAGTGAGAGACAAAGTGATAAGACAAATGTAAGAAGTCAGTTTATTTAGAGAGATACACATCCTGTAGATAGAATGCGGTCCATCTCAAAAGGCGAGAGCTGTGCTGAAATACGGGGTGGTTAGTGTTTATGGGTTGGGTAATTTCTTAGGCTAATAAGTGGGAGAATTATTCCAACTATTTTGGAGAAGGGGCGGGGATTTCCAGGATTTGGGCCACCACCCACTTTTTGACCTTTTATGGTCAGCCCCTGAACTGTCATGGCAACTGTGGGTGTGTTGTTTAGCATATGCTAATGTATTACAATGAGCATATAATGAGGCTCAAGGTCTACTTGAAGTCAAATCTTCTGCCATCTTGGGCCTAATCTGTTCTCGCCAGTTTTTGCTGTATCCACAACAGCTCTGTCATTCTTTTAAAGGTTGTGCTCTGCCCCTTTCCCTCCTGTTTCAAAACCATTAACTAAGATCTCTGTTCCTCATGATGAGCAGCAACCTTCTACAGAGAAGTGTGCTTGATTGCATTCTCTCTCTCCCTCCCTCCCTCCCTCCCTCCTTTTCTGAAGCAATAAAAGCACATAATGAAAGACCTAGGTGAGTCTTCTCTCACTGACTCCTGACCCACGACTTCCTAGAGTCAACCACTAACATTTTTTTCTTCTTCCAGATGTATCCGCAATTTTTTTTTTTTTACATAAATGGTAGCACAGTCTTTTTCTCTGTTTGGTTTCTTAATATTATATTTTCAAAATCTTTCCATGGACATACTATAGCACCATCTTACTATGTTAAAGAGCTATATAGTATTATTTATTTATTTATTTGTGGCTGCATTTGGTCTTTGTTGCTGTGCACGGCCTTTCTCTAGTTGCAGCGAGCATGGGCTACTCTTTGTTGCGTTGTGTGGGCTTCTCATCATCGTGGCTTCTCTTGTTGCGGAGCACGGGCTCTAGGTGCGTGGTCTTCAGTAGTTGTGGCATGTGGGTTCAGTAGCTGTGGCTCGCGGGCTCTAGAGCACAGGCTCAGTAGTTGTGGCACATAGGCTTAGTTGTTCCACAGCATGTGGGATCTTCCCGGACCAGGGCTCGAACCCATGTGCCCTGCATTGGCAGGCAGATTCATAACCACTGCGTCACCAGGGAAGCCCTATAGTATTTTATTATATTGCTGTATCATGGTGTATATAACTGTTTCCAGTCACTTATACTACTAAAGATGCTACAATAAATACTCTTGTACACACATATTTGGGAACATATATAGCTAAGGGATCAACCCTAGAATTGAAATTGCTGCATAAAAGGAATATATACCTTTTCACTCTTGATAGATCTTGTTAAATTTCTTTCCAAAAGAAGTTGTATCAAATTACCCTCTCAACAACAAAGTATAGAAATGCTCATGCATTGCATTATCCATTGTTTTTAATCTTTGCCAATCTAAATTTAAAGTGATGTCTAATAGTTTTAATTTGCATTTATTTTATTTGGAAAGGTAATAATAACAATAAAGGTAAAAATTAGTAGTTAAGTAAACATTTTCTAAATACTTTGTATATACTTAAACATCTTTTTAAATACTTAAAAGTCATTTGTAATTATTCTGTAATTTCATTCTTGTCCTTTGTCCATTTTCTATTAAAGAGATTAGCGTTGGAAACGCCCCATAGAGTAACTGTGTGGTTTCCTTTACTCATAGAATTACCTGTTAGATCTGTGGGAAAGAACTACAAGACAGAGCTGCCAAGTAGTCTATGAAAAACCTAACAGTCAAACTTTTTTTATCTTAGGTATTGGCATATCCCAACGATCTGTACTCTTCTAGGGTGTGATGGCTTAGGAGTGAATATGATACGAACCTAATACATTTTTAGAGGGTGTCAAATTCAGAACCAGGCAGATCCAACCCCTGACCCTAAACATGGTCCTAAAGTAAATTGCTTGAGGAAATTGGATCCCACAGATTACAGGTGGGGAATTTTGAAGTGTGTCCGTATTCCACTGGAGATCAAAGAAGCCCAACTAAAAGAACTGTGGGCTGACTCACATGACAACTTCTTTTTGAAAGGGCTATCTTATCTTGAAGATTATGAGTTTGGAGGAACTAAGGTGATTGGCAGGGGAAAGAATCAGAACATGTGAAATTCCTTAAAAATTTATTGGCTTAGGGACTCCCCTGGTGGCGCAGTGGTTAAGAATCTGCCTGCCAATGCAGGGGACACAGGCTCGATCCCTGGTTCGGGAAGATCCCACGCGCCGCGGAGCAGCTGAGCCCGTGCGCCACAATTACTGAGCCTACGCTCTAGAGCCCACGTGCCACAACTACTGAAGCCCGCGCGCCTAGAGCCCGTGCTCCGCAACAAGAGAAGCCACCGCAATGAGAAGCCCGCGCACCGCAACAAAGAGTAACCCCCGCTCGCCGCAACTAGAGAAAGCCTGCGCGCAGCAACGAAGACCCAACGCAGCCAAAAATAAATAAATTTATTAAAAAATTTTTTATTGACTTAAATAATTTTGCCTATGTTACACATAATAGAAAAAAAATTCTTTACACATTGTGTAGAAAGTCAGCATAAAAAAAATAGATTAGACTTTGTGTATAATGTGAAGTGAAAATATTTTTCCCTAAGCTGTAATCTGGTTTTCAACTTTATGCCCCTTTTAAAATGCAAATTTTAAAAAATGTGGTACGATTTAGTATTTAAAAAAAAGTTAAGGACTTCTGCTTTCAGGTTCCACATGTAGGGAGCTTGGAAGTTGCCACTTCATCCTAGCAACAAGTAAAAACCTGAACAGACTGAAAAATCAACAACTTTTCTAGGATCTGAAAATGAGATGAGGACACAGGGCAAACTGCACTCCCCAAGCTTGGAGAGACAGTCAAATGAATACCGGAAGTCCTGGCTTCCAAGAACGGAGACTCAGGAGTGGAAACCTGCCGAAGGCCAGCTGGGATAGGAAAACCAGCACTGTAACTGACGAATTGCTGGATGCTCGGTGTGTACCAGTCTGAGAATGAAAAACTCTAGGGAAACCCAGTAACAGGGAGACCTCCACAATATTGTGAGATTTACCCCCAGGAGCTTGACCATGTTCCCACAGTAAATTTTGGACAACAATCCCCTAGTGCTTCCGGTAGGGGGAGGGGAAAGGGAACCATTTTTAAATAAGCCAGAGCATTCTACTCTAAGGCGTGCCCTCAGAGGAAACTAGTTAACAAGAGCTTAACCTGCTAGGGTATTCTCAGAGCCTAAGTGACCTGAGGGAGGGAAATGCCCAAGACTAGCTCACCCCAGCCATCCTCTCCCACTCAAGGGGGGGAAAAGAAAAATCTGAGAAAGTCTTGTGAAGTTCACAGTCCAGAGGCACAGGCTCACTAAAAGCTTGAGACTTTATCCCAGGACTTAGAACGTATCCCCTCAACCCATTCCTCACCACCACATTACTAAAGGCCTTTTACCCAGTACATTATGTCCAGCTTTCAAGAAGAACTGACAAGATGTCGACTGAAAAAAAAAAGGCACAACCTAAAAGTTGAGAATTATGTTTTATTTGGCAGACAAAACTGAGGGCTCTGTAGTTTCCTTTTCCAGAATATCATGTAGTTGGAATCATATGGTATGTAGCCTTTCAGACTGGTTCTTTCACTTAGCTATTTGCATTTAAGTTTTCTCCCTGTCTTTTCATGGATTTGATAGCTCATTTCTAGCACTGAATAATATTTCATTTCATTATCCATTCACCTATTGAAGGACATCTTGGTTGCTTCCAATTTTGGCAATTATAAATAAGGTTGCTATGAACATTTGTGTGCAGGTTTTTGTGTGAACGTAAGTTTTCAACTCACTGGGTAAATATTTAGGAGTGAGATTGTTGGGTCACATGGCAAGACTATGTTTAGCTTTCTAAGAAGACACTAACTGTCTTCCAAGTGGCTGTACCATTTTGCATTGCCACCAGCAATTAATGAGTCCTGTTGCTCCACCTGTTTGTATTTTAATTGGAATAGCATTAAATTTATAGATTAATTTAGGTGTGCTTGACCTTTTCATTATATTTAGTGATTATTCAAGAATAAAATAGATCTTTCAATTTGTAATCCTCATTTATATCCTCAAATAGCATTTTAAAGTTTTCTTTGCATATGTTGGGAGACACTTCTCCACGGGTTGCTCATGTTTCTCTATGAGTTGCGTTTCTCCCTTTGTTCCAAACTAACTTTTCAAGGATGTTTGTATAGCAAACAGCCTTAAAAGGTAGAGATTATGTCTTCCCCTTGAGCAAAGGGCAGGCATGATTAATGTCTTATATAAAAGATTCAGGTCCCCCAGGTCCAGGATTCTTCTGGCAATATAACCCACTGAATATGCAGGTGTCACCTGGCCCTCTCTTGTGTTGCCCTGTTGGAACTAGAGCTCAGGGAATTGGCCCAAAAAAATGCTAACAATCTAACAATTACTACTGCTAACAATTACTACTGTAACTACTGTGAGTAATAAAATTCTTTTTCTCTGACCCAGGAGTCTCCCTTCTCCTGCTAGCATCCATGAAACTGTGGCAGACTAAATTGTTAGTTTGCCAGTAAGATAAAATATGATTGTTATTTAACAGGGGAAAATACGTTGTTTTGTGTAAGAAAGCTATCATTACTAATAAAAGTCTATTTTTCAGACTTTTATTATCAAAAGTCTTATTTTTGTTGCATCATCACCTTATTGAATTCTCTTATTGCTTGTAATAGTTTTATAGTTAATTGTCTGTGTATAATTATGCCACCTGCCAAAAATAATTTTGCTTCTTTCTTTCTAACATATATACAATATATATTATATGTATACCTGCATACATATAATAATAATAAATAGTAAACGAGTAATAATAATAAATGACCTTGTCTAGTTTCTGACTTTACAGAATTGCTTACATCATTTCTCTATTAAGCTTGACACTAACCTTAAAGTTTCTTGTCTTAAGAGTTCATATAGCTATATAAAGGTAGATATAGATACAGATAGGCATGGAAATATGCAATTGTATTAAGGAAGAATTATGTAAAAATCAAGAACAGACGTTAAATTTTATCAGATGATTTTATAGCATCTCTGGATAAACATTTCTTTTACTCTGATATAATAATAGGCTAAGTTAGTGAATTATGTAAATAGAATTCTTAATATTCACCCATTCTTTCCATGTTTAAACTCTATTTAGTCCTGGTATTTTAGTTTTTAACAAGTTGCTGAATGATATTTCTTCTACTTTTTATTTTATTTCTTTCTTTCTTTTTTTTTTAATTTTTATTTTTGGCTGCGCTGGGTCTTTGTGGCTGCGTGCGGGCTTTCTCTAGTTGCGGTGAGCGGGGGCTACTCTTCGTTGTGCGTGGGCTTCTCGTTGCGGTGGCTTCTCTTGTTGTGGAGCATGGGCTCTAGGCACACGGACTTCAGTAGTTGTGGCATGTGGGCTCAGTAGCTGTGGCTCGTGGGCTCTAGAGCACAGGCTCAGTAGTTGTGGTGCATGGGCTTAGTTGCTCCACAGCATGTGGGATCTTCCCAGACCAGGGCTCGAACCCGTGTCCCCTGCATTGGCAGGTAGATTCTTAACCACTGCACCACAAGGGAAGTCCCTATTTCTTGATTTATTTTTATTTTTATTTTTTTGCCACACGCACTTGTGGGATCCTAGTTCCCCAATCCGGGGTCGAACCCGGGCTCTCAGTAGGGAGAGCATGGAGTCCTTACCACTGGACCGCCAGGGCATTCCCTCTTCTACTTTTTATTTAGGTCTTTTCGAATTCATATTCATAAGGTAGTCTTTAAGTTTTGATATTCTTGTGATTTATTAAAGGAGGCATCAGTATATGATTACGCCATCAAAAGAATTGGGAAATATTTTTAATTTTTCTGGATTAGTTTGAGGAATATAAAATTTCTTAAACCTTTGTAGAATTAAGTTGTTTGGATCTAGCGCCTTTTGTTTTTTAAATTTTTGGCCACACTGCATGGCATGTGGGATCTTAGTTTCCTGACCAGGGATCAAACCCACACCCCCTGCATTGGACGCACAGAGTCTTAACCACTGGACCACCAGGGAAGTTCCAGTTCTAGTGCTTTTTAAATGGGAAGCTCTTGGATAAAATTTTCGATTTTCTGTATTATCTTTTAAAGCACTTATACCCTGTGCCGTTTTCATTGGTGCTTGGTTATATTATCCTGTACTAGTCTAAATGTTTTATACATGGCACTCTAGTTCTCTAGTTAGACTATAATGACCCCACTGCCTCCCGGTATTGGACACATTCTACTTTGCTTAGTACTGTCTTATAAGTTGATTGAACTCGCTCCTTGAATATACCTAACAAACCAGTACTTTCAATATATCAACGTGATGAGCCTGAGATCCATAAAGTTTAATGGGTGTTTTGTGAGGACTGGGTTTGATGATCAACTATATTTTATAAACTAGGGCTTAAACAAGGGACCAGGTTTCTTCACTGCAGGATATCTGAGAAGCTAGGCCACACAGAGAGTCTCTGAGACAAGGATGCCCTCTGCACACAGTGTTTTTCACATTTATTTGGCCATGCAATTTCCCCCTGGTTTCTGCCAAGAGTGACTCAGATGTTCTGTAGCAGTAATACTCAGAGCGTACTTTGTAAGTTTTTTTAGAAATTTCATTTTTCCAGTAATTCACCTTTATTGTATGTTACAAAACCATCGGTATATCTAAGTTGGAGATTGAAAAGAAATTGTCATTTACCAGTGTCTGAGGAACACTGCTCTATAGCACACTTCCTGATATGCTACTCGTGTACAGCACACATCTTTGGCATCTTTTCTGAGTCCTTTACTGCAACCTCAATTCCTTTATTGCAACTTAAAATTGTGGGAGAGTTAACTCTACATGGAGTGAACTTGCAACCAATGGGAAACCAGAGGTTGGCAGGAGAGGGTCAGGTTGTCTCCCCCTCCCCCATCTTCTCTACATAGCCTTTCCGGAGACATCCCACATGCCAAATGGACACATCTGCAAAGATCTGCTATGTCTCTTCGTAGCTTGTCATGAACGGTAGCCAGAATGCTAACATTGCCTTGAATCTCTCCTTGTCTCAGTTTTTCTGCCCTAGATTTATATCTCACAAAGTATCAAGCTTTGTTTTCTACATAACTCTAACTAAACACTGCTGAAGTGATGATACAGTGTCTAAACAGATTTTAAAAAATTAATTAATTAATTTTTTGGCTTTGTTGGGTCTTTGTTGCTGCACGTGGCTTTCTCTAGTTGCGGTGAGTGGGGGCTACTCTTCGTTGTGGTGCGCAGGCTTCTCATTGCAGTGGCTTCTCTTGTTGTGGAGCACGGGCTCTAGGCGCGTGGGCTTCAGTAGTTGTGGTGCACGGGCTCAGTAGTTGTGGCACACGGGCTTAGTTGCTCCGTGGCGCATGGGATCTTCCCGGACCAGGGATTGAACCTGTGTCCCCTGCATTGGCAGGTGAAATCTTAACCACTGTACCACAGGGAAGTCCCTCTAAGCAGCTTTCACACACTGATTTTTCCATATGTAAGGATAACCATACAGATATAAGAATATATATCTATATCTATTTATATCTATCATCTACTTATTATCTATCTATCTTTAGAATATATAAATCTAAATTCCAGGCACCATAACAGAATTTCTGAAGACCCTTGGCCCTCATTCATTCACTGATCATGTTTTGAGGGCCTACAATATGCTGGGTTTTTTTTTTTTTCAAGTTTGACATGTCATTTATTAACCAACGTAATGAGTCTTTTTTTTGGAGTATAATTGCTTTACAATGTTGTGTTAGTTTCTGCTTTATAACAAAGTGAATCAGTTATACATATACATATGTTCCCATATCTCTTCCCTCTTGCGTCTCCCTCCCTCCCACCCTCCCTATCCCACCCCTTCAGGCGGTCACAAAGCGCCGAGCTGATCTCCTCGTGCTATGCAGCTGCTTCCCACTAGCTATCTACCTTACGTTTGGTAGTGTATATATGTCCATGCCACTCTCTCGCTTTGTCACAATTATGCTGGGTTTGATAGGAGCTGGGAGATGATGAGCAAAATCTGATGCATGAGCCCGAGGAGACCACCGTGGAGAGGAGGACACAGGCAGGCACAAGGCAGAAAGACTGCAGTGAAGTGAGGGGGTAGAAGTGCACACAGATATGATGGGCCACCTGAGGCTGGCGCCAGACCCACAGGATGGGACAGCGATCAAAGGAAGCCTCTGCAGAGCTGCGTCATGAATGATTTCAAGTAGCTGCATGGGGTTAGGGCTGCCATGGGGGATGGGAGCATGTCAGGCAGAGGGGGCACCCAGAAAACATGAAAGTGGGCCAGGTCCTGACACATTCACTCAGGGACCCCAGAGTTGTTTGGTGTGACTGGAGCTTAGGTATGAGGAGGTAAGGAGAAGGTGCATGAATTGGTGAGGCTGAAAGCCAGACAGCCTGACAGCGCCCAGATCAGGAAGGGCCCCAGGAGCCTGCTAAGGGGGGCGACATTTCATCCTGAAGGCAATGGGGGACAAAGGATGGATGTTAAGAGGAGGGATGGTGTCATAATCTTAAAATATGTCTGCAAAGTCTGTGGCGCTGTTGTGACTTCGGAAAATTAACACTTTGTTCAGTAGAGCCCTGGGATGTCGGTCAGTGAGCTGAGGTTCCAGAAAAGACCACAAAGGAAATGAAGCAGAGAAGCTTATTGCTCCCAGGTCCTGGAGCCCTCTTGGAGGGGCTACGCAGGGAGGTCAAAGCGGGGTGCAGGCAGAGAGAGCGGCAGGGCCTCGGGTGTGCAGAGGGAGGACTTTGGGGTTCCTGAGCTAAGGCTGGATTGGACAAGTCAAACCAAAACGTGTGAGATTTTGGTAAGCTCCAGGGGGCACACGAGGGGCAGGCCCTGGGAGGTGGAGGAGACTGTGGCTCACAAGGCCTGCTTGGGAAGTCATATTAGGAACTTACTTTGCATATAACCCTGTGGGCTGTTTTCTAGGGCAGTTCTCTAGGGCATGAGCTTGCACGAGGGGCTAATGTTCGTTGAACGTCCCACAGGACGCTTGGCCAAATAAAACAGATGCCGAGGCAGCAATGGCAGAGAACAGTTCTCTAAACTCTAGACAGATGCTCTTCCTTTCCAAAGAGAAAGTCTAATTCAACTCCTCCTGTAAGTGAGTCAGACTTAGTGACTCACATCTATTCAATAAGAAGTGGTGGAAATGACACTGAATGATTTCCAAGGCCATAAAGCTTCCAACTGGCTCTCCCTCAGGACTCTTTTTTCTCCCCGCTCAGTGCTCTTGACCTCGGAGCACTGGGCCACCACGTAAGAAGTATGGCTACCTTGCAGCTGCCACACTGGAGGGACCACAAGTAGAGACCATATAAAAATAGAGAGGGCTGCTCAGGGAGTCCCCAGCCTTTTGAGTCCTCCCAGGCCAGGTTCCGGTCATGGGAGTGTGCAAGCCTTCAGGTTACCCCAGTCCCAGCTACTGTCTGACAGCCACCATGGAGAAGTTCTGAGTGAGAGCTATTGCAGCTGAGCCCAGTCAGACTCCAGGACCAGAGAAATAATAATCATAGATCATTGCTATTGTTTTCAGCCACTCTTTTAGGTTGTTTATCCCATGGGAATACATAACTAATGCAGTTGGCGTGCTGGGACTTGCAGTTTAGAAATGCACTCTGGTTGCAGGGTGAAGATTGCAGACAGAGAGAAAAGAGCCATGTGGGGAAGAAATACTGAGCTCTGAAGCCAAAAGACTCCAGAAACTACCTGGACAACCTGTCGGCCCTTCCTGATTTGGGAGTTCCCCAGGTATTGCAGGAGCTGTCTGATCAGCACTCTATCTATGGGGTTACTGAAAACCTATTTTAACCCAAGAGAAACCAACCAGTGGAGGCCTCTGGGGCCAAATCAGCTTGGCAAGTTGGGAGGCTTGGTCCATATTGGGGTCTGTTTGGCTCAGGCTGGTCACCTGCTGGAACAATGTAGCCTGTAGCTGAGGACGGAGGCTCTCACACACAGTCACACAGGGAGAACAGGGGACCCAGAGTATGGCCAGACCACAACAATCCGTTGTGTAGCATTGGCTTTGTACCAGGCATAGTTCTGAATGCCGTACATACACGGAGATGACCAGTAGAGGTCAGTAGAGTCGGTCAGCATCTTAGTCTTTCTGAGCTGCTGTAACAAAAATACTACAGACTGGGTGGCTTCAACAAAAAGCACTCATTTCTCACAGTTCTGGAGGCTAGGAAATCCAAGATCAAGGCACCAGCAGATTAGGTGTCTTGTGAGGGCCTGCTTCCTGGTTCATAGCCAGGCTGTCTTCTTACTGTGTCCTCACATGGCAGAAGGGGCAAGAGAAATCTCTGGGGTCTCCTATATAAGGGCACTAATCTCATTCATGAGGGCTCCACCCTCATGACCTAATCACCTCCCAAAAGCCTTACCTCCTAACACCATCACACTAAGGATTAGGTTTCAACACAGGAGTATTGGAGGGAACACAAGCATTCAGAGAAGTCAGGATGGAGTGAGAGACACTCCCTTCCAGGCAGTGAGGGGCCTGGAATTAATGCAACAAGGTCCAACATGGGCGAGCAGGCCTGAGTCAGTCTTTGCCAAGATCTTGGCTTCACATCCTGTACCAGCTTATCCCTTCATATTAAGGCAGATGATTCTTTCAAGAGCTTTCATCTAACAGAAAAGACTGAGGGAAATTTTCAGCATTTTCTCTTGTGAGAGCTCCTGAAATGGGCTCTTCATGGGTCTGCACTCTAGCCCCTCCTCCATATATGGTCCACATAGGGGGACTATCAAAACAGATGGCATATCTCCCCTCCATTAAGATCGGCCAAAGCATTCCATGTCTGGAGGATAACTTTAAACTTTTTAAGACCAAATTCAGGATCTCCTGTGAGTTTCTCATTCTCCACTTTCTTTAGCCCCCTCTGCCTCTACCTCCTTCCATTCATCCGATGTTGCAGCCTCATAGGATTAGTGTGTGGACACATCCTAGGGTCCCATTCATGCTTATTCCACCATGCCTTGTCCCTCCATTTGCTGTAAATCAAAATCTTTCTCATCCTTCAGGATCAAGCTTCATTGCTACCTCCTCTGTGAGACTTTTCTGATCCCTTATTAAAAATTAAATGTTCCTCAATCGCACTTCTGGGCATAAATCCAAAAGAAATCAGGATTTTGAAGTGATATCTGCACTCCCACATTTATTGCAGCATTATTAATTTTTGTTTTTGGCTGTGCCACGTAGCTTGTGGGATCTTAGTTCCCTGACCAGGGACTGAACCCGGGCCCTCGGCAGTGAAAGCATGGAGTCCTAACCACTGGACAGCCAGGGAATTCCCAATTGGAGCATTATTCAAATAGCCAAAATGTGGAAACAACAAAAGTGACAAAAGATAAACAGATAAAGAAAATGTGGTATATTTACAAAATGGAATATTATACAGCCTTAAAAATATAAATCCTGCCATTTCTGACAACGTGGATGAACCTGAAGGACATTATCGCTAAATGAAATAAGCCAGACAAAGAAGGACAAACACTGCATGATTCCACTTATATGAGGTATAAGACATAGCCAAACTCATGGAAGCAGAGAATACAACAGTGGTTGCCAGGGACTGGGTGGTGGCGGAATGGGGAGTCATTGTTTAATGGGTATAAAGCTTTAGTTATGTTAGATGAGTGAGTTCTAGAGATCTGCTGTACATTATAGTGTCTGTAGTGAACAAATATGGTGTTGTGACTTCAAAATTTATTAGGAAGGTAGATTGCATGTTAAGGGTTCCTACCACAGAAAACAAAGGGACACAAGGAAACTCTGGGACGTGTTGGGTATGTCTATTACCTTGATGGTGGTGACGGTATCACGAGTGTTTGCATATGTCCAAACTCATCAAATGGCACACATTAAAGACATGCTGTTCTTTATCAATTACATCTCAGTAAAGCTGTTAAAAAATTAGTTGTTCCCTTTGTGCTTCCAAAGCAGGTTGCTTCATCTCTCTCATTGCTCTTACTCTGCCTCGTTCTGTAGTTATCTGTTTACTTCTCCGTATTCCCTTACTCAGCTGGGAGCTCCTTGAAAGAAGGGTTTTTTCCCCCTTATTCATCATTGTATTTCTCCAGTGCCTAGTAAAGTTACTGGCACAAAGTAAGTTGTCAGTAAATTGAATTTGCAGGGGGAAGGACCAGATATGAGAGAAGGGGGGATGGGGTGGGTTTAAGTTTTCAGTTCTCCTTGACTCCATGGATGGATGAAACGACTCTGCCTGGCTACTTAGCACCTGCTTGGTACCACCTGTATACACCTAGGGATCCTCTGGGGTCAGCATAATGGCCCCTACCTCTCTTCTAGATACCAATCTGCCTACCTGTGCTGGGTAGTCCACAGTGGAGCTTTGGCTGTGATCTGAAGTGGATTTGAGGGAGTTTGTTCAAGAGATCATCTTCTACAGCGTTGACTGTATCTCCTTTGCCAACCCTAGGAGAGGATGAAGCATTTTCAGTTTTGGCCAGAGATTCACACTTAGATCCCCACGTTGCACTAATATTTCACTCATCCAGTTTTGACTTCTAGAGTTCTCGAGTGTTTGTAGGGTAGCTGTGAACCTAGAAGGAAGCAATGTAAAATGGCTAGAAAATAGATTTCACACAGCGTGTATCCTTCACTTTCTGTTTCAGCATTGAATGGAACCACCTTCAGGTCTGTTTCCAACATTTTTTTGTAGCCTAAGGGAGTTGATTTGATTCTCTGATGTCTTGTGATGGAGTACGGACAGCAGAGATGGAAGTGAGGAATTGCCTACGGTGACATCCTCAGAAATGGCCAGAGGGAATTCCCTAGAGGTCCAGTGGTTAAGACTCAGCGCTTCCATTGCAGGGGTTTTGGGTTCGATCCCTGGTTGGGGAACTAAGATCCCACACAAGCCTTGTGGCTTGGCCAGGAAAAAAAAAAAAAAAGCCAGAGACAGAAAGAACAGGGTGACATCCCCAAGAGCAAGAGGCGTTATCTTGTTTAGGGGGAAACCCATCTAATTTAACCCCAAGTCATGAAGAGAAGTCAAATGATTGCTTGTTCTGCTCAAGAAAGTAGGAACATATGTGATATATTTTAGAAATATTTCCAAATTAATTTAAAAATAAATAAATTAAGGTTATATGCATATAATGTCATAACTGTTGTTGTCCAAACTCAGGAAAGCTCTGTGATTAAAAAGATACACCACAGCAACTAAAATAGTTCTAAAATCATAGCATTTCACTCGCATGTCTCATGTACAAGAGGGTGAATGTGTAGATTGCAGCAAAACTTCTAACCCCTTATAACTTGCCTCAAAATAAGGGTTTTCACCCTTTTCTTACTCTACCCCTCCCCTCCTCCTCTGCCCCCCAGCTCTGCCTCCTACTGGATTCTCATTCTTTTCTTCTTGGCTACTGTATTTTTCCATAAGATGTTACGGAAAAACCCAAACGATCTTTTTTGGCCAACCTAATACTTCATCCTGATTTGGCATCACAACGTCCCAGGTGTAATTCTCCAAGAAAGATGGGACTACAGCTGAGCTGAGCCCAAATCCTTAGCAAGTAAGGAGGGGCAAGTCCCAGGAAACACAGGAGTCCATCTTTTTTCCTCTACCACAAAGGGATGGGCATCATGTATGTTTTTGTTTCGTAATTTCTTCTTATTGTAAAGAAATGTTATTCTATTATCTTTCTGAGGCTTTATGTGCACTTATTTAAAAATCATGTTGAGATTGTCCTAGTATTTACATTTTATTAGGAATGATTTTCTTGGTTCCTTTTCCTCATGTGCTTTGAAAAACAGCCAACAAAATCCACATTTGGAAGCTGAATTCACTTTCAGTAAAGTGTAAATAATGGAACAATCTTGGAATGACTTGAAGAGGCAGGTTTCTAAAGGAGAGCTTCCCCTCCTTTCTGCAGCCAGTCTTTCCTCAACTGTAGTTTTGTGATTGGCTGCACTTGTTTTCCTGGAACCTCCAGTTTAGATATTAGGTCTTATCCTGATAGCTCGGGGCTCCTCCCCATTGGTGATAATGGAGAATTATCCCAGATCCAGCAGATGCTTTGGCCCGGGTTCTGTGTGTGCGTCTCTCCCAGCCTGTCTCTTTTTCCTCTGACCACAGGTACTTTTCTACAAGCCATTGCCCCAGGTAGTGGTCACAGCTTTCCCAGCACCTATTTCCTGCCAGTAAGCCTGGCTCTGGCCCCTCCCCTCCTTGTTACCCTGCAGGGCTTGGATTTCTTCTGCCTGTTTCCAGATCAGGGGTCAGATGCCCGTCGCTTCAGCCTACTTACCGTCCTACTTCTGTATGTGTACATAGTAGCTCTCAACAAGTATTTATTAAATGAATGAATGAATGAATCTTGTTTTTGATAGCAGCTATGTCCTTTTTGGCTTTAATAATTATGTTTCATTGTTGATTTAAAAAAACAAAAGGACAGGGACTTCCCTGGTGGCACAGTGGTTAAGAATCCACCTGTCAATGCAGGGGACATGGGTTCGAGCCCTGGTTCGGGAAGATCCCACACGCTGCGGAGCAACTAAGCCCGTGCGCCACAACTACTGAAGCCAGCGCGCCTAGAGCCTGTGCTCTGCAACAAGAGAAGCCACTGCAATGAGAAGCCCGCGCACCGCAAAGAGTAGCCCCTGCTCACCACAACTAGAGAAAGCCCGCACACAGCAATGAAGACCCAACACAGCCAAAAATAAATAAATAAAAAACCAAAAGGACAAAAAAACACCCCCCAAAAGATGGAAGTTACTTTTAAAGTGTTAATAAGTGTGAAAACAAAGCAAAACAAAACAAAAAGATGGAAGTTACTCTAAAAGAGTGTTGTTAATAAATGTGAAAAAAGTGAAAAAAAAACCCCAAACGAAAAACACAAAAGGACATTTAAAGGTGAGTGCATCGTGACCACACGTTGTATTCCAGTTATCTGAAACGCCACATAAGTACAATAGCTTATTCTTTGCTGACACTTGATAAGTTAACTGTTACTGTATTCGTGGGTAGCGGGAGGGGACGATGAGTTTAACATAGTAGACGAGGGCACAGCGACTCAGGAAAGGAAAAGTCCCCTTGACTCACTGGTCATACTGAAATTCACAAAGTCCTATGATCATGGGGGCTGTAAAGGAACATAGAGCTCATCTGGGACAAAGTCCATGATATTTCTGATGGATGTTCATTTGACTATTTGAATACTAATAGTGATGGAGACCTTATTACCCTACAAGTTAACTCAGACATTAGGAACAGAAAATTCTTTAGGTTGGGCCAAAAAAACATGTCCTGGAAATTTCTGCCCCTTGGTTTGCAAGGAAATCCATTTCTACATGATGTCAGGTATGTGCCCTTGAGTTTTCTCTGTTTTGGATAAAGTATTCACAGTGTCCTTGATAGCACTGAGTAGTGATTCAAAGCAGGGTCTCTGCGATTAGGCTTATGGGCAATAATTTATTTAGCCCAGGGGTTGGCAATCTTTTCCTGTAAAGGGCCAGACCGTAGATCTTTAGACTTTGTGGGCCATACAATCTCTGTCTCAATGACTCAGGCCTGCAATTGTAGCATGAAAGGAGCCACAGACAACATGGCTGTGTTCCAATAAAACATTATTTACAAAAACAAGGACAGGTTGGGATTTGGGTGGTAATTTGCTGAGCCCTGATTTAGCTCATTCTCCAGTGGTTTCTCAACCCTCATCTGTTTAGTTGACTCCTTGTCCCTCCATCTGTGTTAAAACGTGGCCTCCAGATTTAAGGACAACCTCCACATGAGGGTGACCAACACACAGTCTAACAGGCTTCTTGCCTCTCCTAAAAACACTGATACGGGAAGACAGTACCATGCAGTGGGTTCATGCAGAGAATACTAGCTCTGCCACCATACTAGTACGAGCTGTGTGCCCTTCAGCAATTACTCATCTTGTTCTGAGCCTTGGCTTCTGCATTCTCGAAATAAGCTCTTCGTACCTGTCCTGAAGAACTGCTTTGATGATCTGGGATAAAGCGTGTAATGTACACAGCGTGCAGTGCTGGCACTTAGAAAGCAGCTCTAAATATTAGTCGTTATAAATGATGTTGTGCTGTAATGTTCCATTGTGACTGAGCTTTCTGAGCCCAAACTGAAGTAAAAGGAAGGAAAATTCCACTGCGGTTAAAATTAGGTTACGCAGTCAGCTTCTGCCCTATTCACTTCACCGCTCATCCACCCTCTGTGCCTCCACCTGTTACCCAATTAACGCCCTATTATGCCGAACACCTGCACGGAAGCCATTTGAGGGCTCCTTTCCAGCACTCGGGCTCCTTTCCAGTGCTCTCGTTAGCACCTCACTCACCCAGAGCCCCCAGAATCCACTGCCAGGTCTTGCAGGTGTTTGCCTGCAGGAAGGCTTTAGGGTTTGCTGAGCTTTCCGAGGGACAAGAAATTAATGTGCTAATTAATGCAAATGGCTCTGCAGAAGCTCCTCCTGGGTCCTAATCAGAAGAGATGATCTTCACATCTCTTTAACTTCGAAAATGTGTGTGTGTGTGTGTGTGTGTGTGTGTGTGTGTGTGTGTTGGGGGTGGATGGGACGGGAAAGAGACAGGAAGAAGGGACAATGAGAAACAGAGCAATGACAATGGGAGGACAGAGGGAGAAAAACCAGCTTCCTCATCTGTGCCAGGCAGTGAGAGGGAAGCTCAATGATATTGGCTTTTGAAATCTCACCTCTCACTGTCTCAAGTGTAAGTTAAGGACAGTGAAAAGGTCTGGTAATCTCATTCCTCTCACAGGGAAGACTAACAGGCTGCTGCTTAAGGGCTCCCATGTAGATGCTCTACAGTTGTTATCACTGTTTTGCTGAGCCCCATGTGTGTCATCTCGGTGTCCAAGATGCCGGCAGTGGACTTGCCCTCACTCCCCCACTTGCTAGCGTGCTGCACAGAGGGTGCTGGACAACAAGTTTCATTTGTAAAATCATTGCCGGTAGAACCTCGAAGGAGGGGAGCCCAGACCAGTGCTCCTCAAGCAGGGTGGGCATAGGATCCACGTGGGTCCTTGTTAAAATATCGATTCCGATTCAGCATCTGGGGTACAGGGCCGAGTCTGCATTTTAACAAGCCCCAGGTGATGCCCCAGTCTACTTGAGTAGCAAGACTATAGACCAATTCCATTCTGAGTCAGTCTGAAGGACCACTGCTTCCAGCACCCAGCCTGGCTTCTATTACAAATAGCCATGCTTAGTTGTACAACACAGCTTTAGGAGATCATAAAGATCAGTATCGTGGGCCCAGGGCATACGAGTGCCTCGAGCCTGCTCACTGAGTCCTGAGTCTGACTCTGAACCTTCAGATTAGTTTATAGTCATCGACTCTGACCCTGAACCAGTATTTGATCCCTGTCTCATCCTAGTAAACCTGTTTTATAGCTGCCAAATTCAAGACACCAAGTCAAGTGGTAGCTAAGTTTTCTAAGGCTAGAAATTGCTATTGTTCTGAATTAAAAATGAACAGGAGGGCTTCCCTGGTGGCGCAGTGGTTGAGAGTCCACCTGCCGATGCAGGGGACACGGGTTTGTGCCCCGGTCCGGGAAGATCCCACGTGCCGCGGAGCGGCTGGGCCCGTGAGCCATGGCCACTGAGCCTGCGCATCCGGAGCCTGTGCTCCGCAACGGGAGAGACCACAATAGTGAGAGGCCCGCGTACTGCAAAAAAAAAAAAAAAAAATGAACAGGAAATAAAGTTGGAAGACCAGAGTTGAGTCAGCAGAGACTCTGATATTTATTAACAAAATATTTAACCTTCCTGGGCCTCAATTTTGTCATCTGTAAAGTAAGATAACATACTGTAGTACCACCTATCTTGAAAGGCTGATAGACAAAGAAAACGATTCCTAAAACTTTAAATGGAGGTAATGTATGTGAGGGTGCTCTACTAAGTAGCATTATTTTGAGACAAAATACATAAATGTGTCTTTTCTGCGGAATAAATCCAAAGAACAAGGCTGTGCAACTGTACGCACTTGCTCTGTGTAAGTCAAGGATGTGTAGCAGGGCTGAAAGGTTTATGCTCGTAGAAACTGTGCTGTTTTGTTTTGTTTTTTTTTTTGGCTGTGCCCTTGGCAGTGAAAGTGTGGAGTCCTAACCACTGGACTGCCAGGGAATTCCCGAAAACTGTGCCTTTCTTATCCAACTATCTGCACTATAGTCTGACAAGACTATATTTATGGGGCAGAACAATTATAATATGAAATATCTTGGAAAATCTGTTCACACATAGGTTTCCTGTCATCAAATGAGGCGTTCAATTCCCCCAACTTCCAAGTCTACTCCAAGAAGCTTATTCAGTTATGGTTATGGAACTCCAGGGAGCTGCAAATTTCTCAGTCTGCCTGGCTCTGCACGGTTTTCTGTGTGTCAGATCATGGAATCCGTGAATCTGAGAGCTGGAGGTCCCCTTCAAGATGGTCCTGCGCAAGCCCCTCATTTTCCAGATGTGGAGCTGGCACAGCCGGCCAAGACCACACTGCTCGTTAGTGGAGAGCCGGGGCTGGGATGCGGGGCTCGGGTCCCCACCAGGGCGCCTCCCTCTACAGCATGTTGTCAGTCACCTTCTGGGGACTTAGGTAAACTCAGCAGAAGGCTTCTTCCTTCTGGGGAGCAGACTGCACTTACAAACCAAGGCGCTCGGCTACCTGTTGTCAGGACCACCCAGTCACTCGGGCTAACGTGTCACTTTCCAGTGAAAACCTTGTGATCTCATCACCAGGAAATCCAATCAGAGGCTCTGGGGAGTGAGGTAGAGATGGAGAGGACTAATACAAGGATTCCTCTGTGGGGAGGGGTCATCCCGAAGTCATCATCCTGTTCTTGTCTACGGCAGAGGTGCAGACAAATGTACTTACTGTAAATCTTAGCAGTAGTAATGAGTTATTAACAAGACAATAATAACAGCGTTAGCAGAATTTTGATGGCAGCCTTAACTTGCCTGAGCATTCTCAAAAGACACCTGGAGTTTGGGATTTCCCTGGTGGTCCAGTGGTTAAGACTCCACGCTCCCAATGCAGGGGGGCTGGGTTCGATCCCTGGTCAGGGAACTAGATCCCTCATGCATGCCACAATTAAGATCCCACATGCCACAACTAAAGATCCCACATGCCACAACTAAAGATCCCGCATGCCGCAACTAAGAGCTGGTGCAGCCAAATAAGTAAATCAATATTAAAAGAAAAAAGCCACCTGCGTTTTTCCAGCTCTGGGTCTACCATAAACCGACTGTCTGACACTAGGACAATGATTTCATTTTCCTGAGCTTCAGGCTTATCCTGTTTAAAGTGTAGATTTTGCCGTGGCCTTCCAGAAGAGGAGCTGTTAACGGAGCTGATAGCATTTTGACCAGAGTCGACATTTCCTGTACGGAAAATAAATTGGCTTCCACCTTGTACTTGACAGACTAATATAATTATGCGCTCTCTCCCTGTCCCCTTGTTTTTGTTTTGCAGAGCAGCTCATGGTACTTTTTAGCTTTGACTCAATGCTGCCTTATAATCCTGTTTTTATATTCACTCCAGAACGAGGGTCTGAATTTGAGACTGGCAAAAGGGGCCAGTTCTGAAGGGGTTAGGCTGGCTGTGAATCTTCAAAATGGGCCCCCATTGACTCCAAATCCCTCAGGTTCTGCCCTTTGGACAGAAGGCCATGTTTCGTGTGGATACCCATGTCTCATGCCTGAGAAGAACAGCTACACAGGTCAGTAACCCCTAAAGTCTGCTGCCCATTAGACTCAGCCTAGGAGTTTTTTAGAAATCCTGGTGCCTGGGCCACGCTCCATCCCAATTAGATCACGATGTTTGGGTGGGAACCAGGCATCAGTTCTTCCTAGAAAAGAACCCGTGTGATTTCAAATTGGTGGAGCAAGTTTATGACTCACTGAGATGGGAGACATGTCCCACGTCCACGAAGCAAAGCCGAACAGTCTCTTCCGACTTCCTTCTTGCTTCCCTTTACGTTGAATTTTACAGAGGATGGTGAAGAGAAAGAAGCTGCGAAAGGTACAAGTTGGAGAAATCAGAGTGAGGAAGATGCCAGGGTTAGAGTAGGTATAAAGGAGGACGGAGGCTGGGGAGGAAACAGAGGGAGGGCAAAAGACGAGAAGAAACCCTGCAGCTGCTGTTGCAAGAAGGTGCTTTTATTCAATACCTTCAGAGCTAAAGGACTTGGGATGACACAGAAGGTGGTGGGAGAGCTTGGAAAGAGAAGAGCGTCACTGAGAAATATGGTGGGACGTGGGTGTGTAGAGGTAAATACATCAGCTGCTGCCCTGTAGGGAACTCCTGGGGATATGTCTGTGTTGGGGTCTCATTCTTCATAACTAATTAAGAGAAGGGAATCCTTTCTGAAACGTCACTCAGGTTCCACAGGTGGAATTTACACACGAGGTGCCATTTATCCATTTATTACTAGACAAGGAAAATTTTAAGCTTTCAGTCTGCTGGACGATGCCCTCCCCTAGGTACTCGTGTTGTCCAAGCCTAGAGAGAAAATGACTCCTTTCTACTTGGAGGCTTGGACAACAGAAGCCCTTCTGCTGGGAAGCTTAGCGAGAAGGTTGCTAAGTGCTCTGGGGAGAGTCTCTGAGGTTGCACAGGCTTTTTTAACGAATGGTTCCCCATCACTGAGAACGGGAGGCTCTGAAGCCAGGCAGACACCCCGTGTCTTTTAGCTGGTTACCCGATGGCTCCCAGGGCTCCATGGTAACTGTTCACTCACCTGTACCTTCCATGGACCACATGCTCCTGGAAGTGGAGATTGTTTCTCTTGTTGGCCACGGACTCTTCAGCATCTACACGTGCCTGACATGCCGTGGATCTGCTGAATGAATGAATAATGATTTTCTAGATTACAGCTGTGTAAACTTGGCTGGTTACTCACCTTCTCTGAGATCCAGTTCTCTTTCTCTGAAAAATGAGGACAATGGGAGTGTAGGGGCAATTAGGAACACTCATGTAAAGTGCCTCTCAAGGGTCTGTCCCACAGTGATGCTCTGTGTGATCACTGTAGCAGTTCTTGCCCCACAGGCAGGTGTGGAATTCACCTCCATCCCCATTCCCTGCAAAACTGTGGTAGTTCCCCTCCTCAAGTTTCCATGAGCCCTACATCAGCTGGGCTTCCACACATTTTCCTTTTTTTTTTAAACATCTTTATTGGGGTATAATTGCTTTACAGTGGTGTGTTAGTCTCTGCTTCATAACAAAGCAAATCAGGTATACATATACATATGTTCCTGTATCTCTTCCCTCTTGCGTCTCCCTCCCTCCCACCCTCCCTATCCCACCCCTCCAGGCGGTCGCAAAGCACCGAGCTGATGATCTCCCTGTGCTATGCGGCTGCTTCCCACTAACTATCTACCTTACGTTTGGTAGTGTATATATGTCCATGCCTCTCTCTCGCTTTGTCACAGCTCACTCACCCTTCCCCCTCCCCATATCCTCAAGTCTGTTCTCCAGTAGGTCTGTGTCTTTATTCCTGTCTTACCCCTAGGTTCTTCATGTCATTTTTTTCCCTTAAATTCCATATATATGTGTTAGCATATGGTATTTGTCTTTCTCTTTCTGATTTACTTCACTCTGTATGACAGACAGACTCTAGGTCTATCCACCTCATTACAAATAGCTCAATTTCGTTTCATTTTATGGCTGAGTAATATTCCATTGTATATATGTGCCACATCTTCTTTATCCATTCATCTGATGTTGGGCACTTAGGTTGTTTCCATCTCTGGGCTATTGTAAATAGAGCTGCAGTGAACATTTTGGTACATGACTCTTTTTGAATTTTGGTTTTCTAGGGTATATGCCCAGTAGTGGGATTGCTGGGTCATATGGTAGTTCTTTTTATAGTTTTTTAAGGAACCTCCATACTGTTCTCCATAGTGGCTGAACCAATTCACATTCCCACCAGAAGTGCAAGAGTGTTCCCTTTTCTCCACACCCTCTCCAGCATTTATTGTTTCTAGATTTTGTGATGATAGCCATTCTGACTGGCATGAGATGATATCTCATTGTAGTTTTGATTTGCATTTCTCTAATGATTAATGATGTTGAGCATTCTTTCATGTGTTTGTTGGCAGACTGTATATCTTCTTTGGAGAAATGTCTATTTAGGTCTTCTGCCCATTTTTGGATTGGGTTGTTTGTTTTTTTGATATTGAGCTGCATGAGCTGCTTGTAAATTTTGGAAATTAATCCTTTGTCAGTTGCTTCACTTGCAAACACTTTCTCCCATTCTGAGGGTTGTCTTTTGGTCTTGTTTATGGTTTCCTTTGCTGTGCAAAAGCTTTGAAGTTTCATTAGGTCCCATTTGTTTATTTTTGTTTTTATTTCCATTTCTCTAGGAGGTGGGTCAAAAGGATCTTGCTGTGATTTATGTCATAGAGTGTTCTGCCTATGTTTTCCTCTAAGAGTTTGATAGTTTCTGGCCTTAAATTTAGGTCTTTAATCCATTTTGGGCTTATTTTTGTGTATGGTGTTAGGGAGTGATCTAATCTCATACTTTTACATGTACCTGTCCAGTTTTCCCAGCACCACTTATTGAAGAGGCTGTCCTTTCTCCACTGTACATTCCTGCCTCCTTTATCAAAGATAAGGTGACCATAGGTGCGTGGGTTTATCTCTGTGCTTTTTATCCTGTTCCATTGATCTATCTTTCTGTTTTTGTGCCAGTACCATACTGTCTTGATTACTGTAGCTTTGTAGTATAGTCTGAAGTCAGGGAGCCTGATTCCTCCAGCTCCATTTTTCATTCTCAAGATTGCTTTCGCTATTCGGGGTCTTTTGTGTTTCCATACAAATTGTGAAATTTTTTGTTCTAGTTCTGTGAAAAATGCCAGTGGTAGTTTGATAGGGATTGCATTGAATCTGTAGATTGCTTTGGGTACTAGAGTCATTTTCACAGTGTTGATTCTTACAATCCAAGAACATGGTATATCTCTCATTCTATTTGTATCATCTTTAATTTCTTTCATCAGTGTCTTATAATTTTCTGCATACAGGCCTTTTGTCTACTTAGGTAGGTTTATTCCTAGATATTTTATTCTTTTTGTTGCAATGGTAAATGGGAGTGTTTTCTTGATTTCACTTTCAGATTTTTCATCATTAGTGTATAGGAATACCAGAGATTTCTGTGCATTAATTTTGAATCTTGCTACTTTATCAGATTCATTGATTAGCTCTAGTAGTTTTCTGGTAGCATCTTTAGGATTCTCTATGTATAGTATCATGTCATCTGCAAAAAGTGACAGCTTTACTTCTTCTTTTCCAATTTGGATTCCTTTTATTTCCTTTTCTTCTCTGATTGCTGTGGCTAAAACTTCCAAAACTATGTTGAATAAGAGTGGTGAGAGTGGGCAACCTTGTCTTCTTCCTGATCTTAGTGGAAATGATTTCAGTTTTTCACCATTGAGAACGATGTTGGCTGTGGGTTTGTCATATATGGCCTTTATTATGTTGAGGAAAGTTCCCTCTATGCCTACTTTCTGCAGGGTTTTTATCATAAATGGGTGTTGAATTTTGTCGAAAGCTTTCTCTGCATCTATTGAGATGATCATATGGTTTTTCTCCTTCAATTTGTTAATACGGTTTATCACATTGATTGATTTGCGTATATTGAAGAATCCTTGCATTCCTGGAATAAACCCCACTTGATCGTGGTGTATGATCCATTTAAAGTGCTGTTGGATCCTGTTTGCTAGTATTTTGTGGAGGATTTTTGCATCTATGTTCATCAGTGATATTGGCCTGTAGTTTTCTTTGTGACATCCTTATCTGGTTTTGGTATCAGGTTGATGGTGGCCTCGTAGGATGAGTTTGGGAGTGTTCCTCCCTCTGCTATATTTTGGAAGAGTTTGAGAAGGATAGGTGTTAGCTCTTCTCTAAATGTTTGATAGAATTCGCCTGTGAAGCGATCTGGTCCTGGGCTTTTGTTTGCTGGAAGATTTTTAATCACAGTTTCAATTTCAGTGCTTGTGATTGGCCTGTTCATATTTTCTATTTCTTCCTGATTCAGTCTTGGCAGGCTGTGCATTTCTAAGATTTTGTCCATTTCTTCCAGGTTGCCCATTTTATTGGCATAGAGTTGCTTGTAGTAATCTCTCATGATCTTTTGTATTTCTGCAGTGTCAGTTGTTACTTCTCCTTTTTCATTTCTAATTCTATTGATTTGAGTCTTCTCCCTTTTTTTCTTGATGTGTCTGGCTAATGGTTTATCAATTTTGTTTATCTTCTCAAAGAACCAGCTTTTAGTTTTATTGATCTTTGCTATCATTTCCTTCATTTCTTTTTCATTTATTTCTGATCTGATTTTTATGATTTCTTTCCTTCTGCTAACTTTGGGGTTTTTTTGTTCTTCTTTCTCTAATTGCTTTAGGTGCAAGGTTAGGTTGTTTATTCAAGATGTTTCATGTTTCTTAAGGTAGGATTGTATTGCTATAAACTTCCCTCTTAGAACTGCTTTTGCTGCATCCCATAGGTTTTGGGTCGTTGTGTCTGCATTGTCATTTGTTTCTAGGTATTTTTTTTATTTCCTCTTTGATTTCTTCAGTGATCACTTCGTTATTAAGTAGTATATTGTTTAGCCTCCATGTATTTGTATTTTTTACAGATCTTTTCCTGTAATTGATATCTAGTCTCATAACGTTGTGGTCGGAAAAGATACTTGATACAATTTCAATTTTCTTAAATTTACCAAGGCTTGATTTGTGACCCAGGATATGATCTATCCTGGAGAATGTTCCATGAGCACTTGAGAAAAATGTGTAGTCTGTTGTTTTTGGATAGAATGTCCTATAATATCAATTAAGTCCATCTTGTTTAATGTATTATTTAAAGCTTGTGTTTCCTTATTTATTTTTATTTTGGATGATCTGTCCATTGGTGAAAGTGGGGTGTTAAAGTCCCCTACTATGAATGTGTTTGGCATAGGGTGTCCAGCACTGGAGCTTGCTGCTCGTTGAGTGAAGCTGGGTCTTGGTGTTGAGATGGAGATCTCTGGGAGATTTTAGCCATTTGATATTATGTGGAGCTGGGAGGTCTCTTGTGGACCAGTGTCCTGAAGTTGGCTCTCCCACCTCAGAGGCACAGCACTGACTCCTGGCTGTAGCATCCAGAGCCTTTGGTCCACATGGCTCAGAGTAAAAGGGAGAAAAAGTAGAAAGAAAGAATTAGTAGAAAGAAAGAAAGAAAGAAAGAAAGAAAGAAAGAAAGAAAGAAAGA